>NC_071257.1:24938680-25238680 GCF_023375685.1 Ictalurus furcatus | reverse complement strand
TAAAATAAAAATATATATATATATATATTTTTTGGTATTGATATCAAATTTGAACATGGACTAGAAAAGGCTTCATGCTGTGCTCTAAATGTGTTTTCCAGCTAATAGCTCCCAGCTGTAGTCATCTGCAGGCATCTGTATGCAAAAAAAAAAAAAAAACAACCCAAAATCATTCAAACTTCTATTACGCAATACCAGTAGCACTTACAGTGATTATGACTTCTGAGGAAAAAACTTCAGGAGTGTCACCTTTAAAAGAGACAAAAACCATGCATGTGCTCCAAATGGTTCAAGAACAGCTTTAATTTTTACTTTGGGTATGCCTTGGATAGGAGTTTTAGGCTAATTTTACTGAAACTCTAAGAGGTTAATGGGGTTTTCTTTATCTACTTTTAGGACTTTTTGATTATTGAAATTTTGATTATGTTTTGGGTCATATTTATGCAGAAATATAGAAATTTCTAAAGGGTTCACAAACGTTCAAGCACCACTGTACTTAATTAAATAGAAATCAGAGACTGTGCCCCTAGTAAAAATAAAATGTAACTTGGCTGAGACTTCCAGTTTGAGTCGTGCTATATCCCTGCAGATGAAACTCTGCCATTTTTTTTTTTTTTTACTGAAGGTGAGTTGGCTTTGTAAATCTCTCTCCTGTTTAAATTTTAGGTATTTGGCTGTTTGCACATTTGGCAACAGCGAATATCCTCCAGTGTGCATATTTAGGCAGCCAATGATGCCATATAGCCTGAAGCTGATGAAATGGTGTTAAAGCGCCAATCATTTTTGAAGGACTTAAAAAAACTCGGACCAGGTTGTCATAATGGCTAGCAAGCTAACACAGCAATTATTCTCAAATTAAACTACTGTAATGAAAATAGCCACATTAACTAAGCTCTTCTCTTGAGGCGGTAAGGGCAAAAAACTTGTTACTGGCATCAATTTTGCGTAATGACTTTGGTGAACATCTCAGATCTCTCTCCTAGTCCTCCAATCTGAAGTACAATTTGAAGTATACTTTCCTATAGCCACTAACATGTTTGCCAACTACATATCTTTTTGGAAACTGTGAAAAGCAACACCTTTATACAGAGCTCTGGAGAGGCAATGAAGAGGGTTTTGTTGTACTAAAATGCACTAAATTGTGAGCAAAAATGAGTTTAAAGTGGCTACATGAACAAAATTGAGGTCATGAAATTGTGGCTGTAGACAATTTACCCCTTTAAAGCTCTCAATGTGCTTTTGCCGAATTAATAAACTTGTGCCTGCATTTTTTGCCCTCCTTTAAAGATTAAATGCGCAAACAACTGATTTGAGCTAAATTTCTAAATAATGATTTTAACAGTACTCTAAATATATAATGAAATTCATTTCATTGTTAGGCACACTGTTCCTGGTAATCTATCAGAGCACAGCATGAGTATGTTATCTTAAGAGGAAATGAGCCAAAACCCAAACGTAGGCACAATCTTATTAATTTGTGACAATTACAACAATTAACACCAAAACTGAGCACATGAAACTAGAAAGTTCTTATCTTGGCCTCTCCAGGACTTTGTACTTTACTTTTCAAAGTACTACACCCACGACATGGTGCAATATTTTATATACCATTTTTAAAAACTTAATTGTAACCTTTGCTTCTTACATATGTACATACATATATTTGTGTTAACATATGAATGAACCTACACAGAGAGTATAGGCAGCTGTTTGGATCTTATCATATGAAGTAGGCAAAAGAGTGGATCTACTTATCATATTGATTCTAGCAAAGCTTCTATGCCAACACTGAAGAAGGTGCATGTAGAAGCTTTATAGTTATGTTCCAGGTTTTCTTTGGTTGGTCTTTTGACTCCATGTTGCACAGTTCAGTGGAGATTTTGACATCAAAGCTGCTTCTCTGTAGGTCGCAGAGGAAGTCTTGTGACTCTGTGTGAACAGACATCAGTGGGATTTGTGCCAAAGGTCCAGCTGTAACCTCAGTTGAGTGAGGTGTGATGCAGCAGATCAGTGTTCCTGTTTCACCTCATTCAGTGCTGCTGATGAGTTGTTGTTCAAAGGGAAGTCCTGGGGTGGAATTCAAATTCACACCCCCGCAAGGACTTCAACTTAGGAACATTCAATTTTTTTGCATGTTCATAAAATGCCTTTGATCATGAAACTGTAGTGCTGTGCATTCACTGAACTCATTACAACGTTCCAAGCATGATTTTATAAAGCATTTGACACCAAACATGACCTAGTTGTTGAGTTCCCTGTATGTTTGTGAAAAACAGAGGGATTACAAATTCATGAAGCATGCAATTGTCACATAAATAACGCAGTATATGGAAATGGAGATTATGAATTTCCTCAGCAAATTTCTTAAGTCTTTGAAATGAAAATGCTTTTGATGATATAACACCAAAAGTTTGTATAACCTTCTCCCTCTGATCCCATTGATTGAAAACACATGATTCTAATTTCATCAAATTAACTGCTAATCCTAGAGGTTCGCATACTTTTGTCACTCACAGATATGTAATATTGGATCATTTTCCTCAGTAAGTAAAATGGCCAAGTATAATATTTCTGTCTCATTTGTTCTCTTTGGCTACTTTTAGGACTTCTGATGAAGTTTAGGTCATATTTACACAGATATATTGAACATCCTAAAGGGTTCACAAACTTTCAAGCACCACTGTAAGTCTACCCAGTCGATTCCCCAAACTATTGTTTACACACCCCCAGGGGCCATATTCTGAATTTCTTTATGAATTTGTGTATTTCATCTCAGACCTGGTTGTTTCTGTAAAAAAAAAAAAAGAAGCATTAATTGTTGGAGACTTTAATATTAATTTTGATAATCCACAAGACCCTCTGTGAACAGTATCATGTCATGGCATCTCAGGGATCTCGCTTCTGGCTTGCACAATAGGGATACATTTATAAATGTAAAACGTATATCCAAAATGTAGATATTTTTGTAAAGCTGCTCTGTTACAATGCCAGTTGTTAAAAGATCTATACAAATAAAATTTGAATTAAATTTTCGAATTTAATCGAATTAAACAACAAAACGTATAAGCTGGCCTATCCAAACATTTTATTATAAATTATGAAGAAAGTACATGATAGACTATAGATTATCTTCTAAATATCATCAACCATAAACTGTTCATCAACATCTATCATAAACTGTGACATCATATGTGTATCATAGTGAAGATAATAGCAAAGAATAGTAAGTTTTGGACTTGCTACTAAGAGACTAAACTGAAATTACTAATTATCTAGTGTTAGAAATGCCAAGAGAGCCATATTCTACCACAGCAATCGCCATACAGTATGTGTAAATTGGAAATGCTCTTGTGTATTCATACAATCCCACTCACTCTCTCCATTTCCCACACTACCCTGATTATGCTATCCTATTACTTAGTGTACTATTACAAAAATGCAGGAGGTCACAATCAATCCTGCGTGCTGAACATCAGACTGTGTCTGAAGAGGAGATAATCTGGTCCACTGCAAAGCATCATGGATACACATTTGCACACTCATTCACACCTACGGGCACTTTAGTGTAGCCAGTGCACCTATGGTTTTTGAGTTTTGTGAGGAAACTGGTAGAACCAGGAAGAAAACCATGTGAACACTGGGAGAACATGTGAAACTCCATATAGTTGGTAACTAGGGATGCACCGATATCACTTTTTTTCAGACCAAGTACAAGTACTAACATTTGGGTACTTGCCGATACCAAGTACCGATATGAGTACTTCACACTTTTCGTCTGAAGCATGTCATGAAACGCACCTGCTATGGCGTGGCCAGTGTGCGAACCCATAAACTGTGTTGCTTGTAAAACGATTCTCTGGGGAGTAAAATCCTCATCAATCCACTGTGCTGTTAAACCTATAAGAGACATTGGGCTGACAATGCTAGTCCAAATATCAGTGGTGAAGCTGAAGGCCAAAATGTCCTGCAATAGGTTCCTGATGTGTTTTTTCACCAAGTCATGTAGCTTTGGTAATGCGGTATCTGTAATGTGGTGACAACTGGGAATCTCATACTTCGGCTCAAGTACACCAAGAAGACGACAAAATCCTGTCTTATCTACAACTGACAACGGCTGGTCATCAAGAGCAATGAACTGGGTAAGAGCTTCTGTTATTTTTACTGCCCGTGGGTTGTCTCTGGACATTTTCTCTCACTTCTCCAGTGTTTGCTGCAAAGTTGATTGTTGCTGTTTCCTGCTGCTGCATTAGCAAACGCTTTGCACTCGGTGTTATGTTTGTTCTTTAGATCAAATTGCTTGTATTAAATGAGCTATTGTTTTAACCCTCCTCTTGACAGTTTAGCAGAGCATAGATTGCAGTCTGCTCTACTTTTGTCATCATCACTTATCTTAAAATATCCTCTCCTCTTCCGACTACCTGCTCAACTGATGAGAGGTTAGGCTATGTCATGTTGTCATAAGGTGGTATCGGTGCGGTTGTATCGGGGTAGTTTTACGAGTACCAGTACGAGTACATGAGCACAGTATCGGGCCGACACCTGAGTACTGGTATCGGTACATCCCTACTGGTAACCCAGGCTCAAGACTGAAGGCTACTTGCTGTGCTACCATGCTGCATTATGAGATAACATAATTGACCCAAATACCAATTTATGTAATCAGAATCAAAATATCTAAGAGAGAGTAAGCGAGTAAACTAATAAACTATGTTTTTAAGTACAGGGTTACTTTGGAGATAATTGAACAAAGTATGAGAAGGTCAAGGTGTTAATGATATACATATTAATATCACCAGATAGAGTCAAGGGCCTAAACAACATTTAAATATATCTACAAATGTAACATTTATGATGAAAAATTTCCAATTGAGCAGAATGCATCAGTAGTTCTTGAAAGGTCAATGTGTCTAAACTGAAAAGTGGAAAATCTAGAAGTCATCACAAAAACCAATAGAGCCTACTGAATAGATGATGGTAATGTAACTGTTGTCAAGCCAAACAAAATAAAGTTTTAAATTCAAAGAATGCATTATCCAGTGCATAGCTCTAGAAATTAAATAGTTCCAAAAACATACCTCCAGAAATGCCAAATGCAAATGGTTTGCAAAAGGTAGATGCCGTTCCTGCCATACATTCCTGAGTACAAATACTGAGTACAAATATAGTGCCTAGAGTGAAAAAAAACAAGAAAAAAAGGACAAAATGTCCAGACATAATGTATTAAGTTTTCCTGTGAAAGTAACAAGCATAACAGTTAACATTTATTTTAAGTAAAAAAGGTAACTGAAATTTGCTTATGGGTGCATAACAAAAAAAAAACCTCAGCACAGTTTATTTCATGCATGTGGGATGAAGTCTGTGACACACCTCATATTTAAGGAAATCTCTGATGAGCTGGGAGAATTTGTTTGTTCTTCCACACCTTATGCTTGATAACAAGCAAACTAGCTAGACACGTGCTGAAGAAGCCACCATTAGTGTTCTAACAATTATGATAATCTAGTTACAAACCAATATATACATGCATCACTTTATATAATATTACATTAACACAAAAAAAATCTGACAAATTCTGCTAGCTTCTACTCTAGGATTAACTATTGTACTCATGAACTGAACACAGATTGGCTATTTGAGAAGTTGTTCATATGACCGTAGCAACCTCAAAGTACAGGAGGTGAGAATAAGGAGGAGATGGGATTCGTGGGAATAGTGGTGGGGAAAATGTAACATCGTAGTAGAGTTACATATAACTGTCACTGTCTTTATTGATGTGGGGATGTTTCTGAGGGATCGCCATGCATGAATTGTTCATGGGGAGTTAATCAATCTGTCAGTCAGTCATTCCATCAGTAATTTGGTCAGTCATTCATTCAGTCAGTCCAGTCATTCGGTCAGTCATTCAGTCAGTCATTCGGTCAATCCGTCCATCAGTCATTTAGTCAGTCAGTTGATCAGTCATATAGTCATTCAGTCAGTCAATCAGTCAGTCATTTGGTCAGTCATTTAGTCCATCAGTCATTCGGTCAGTCAGTTGGTCAGTAATTTAGTCAGTGAGTCATTCAGTCAGTCATTCAGTTGGTCAATTAGTCAATCCCTCAGTCCTTCAGTCAGTGGATGTGAATCTTTTAGGCCTGCCCAAGCCCAAAAAGTGGGATGCCATGTATTCAAATATTTCTTATATATTGAACTGACAGAAAATACAAATGGGGGAAAATAAACTTAATGCGGATCTTGTATTTGTGCTGTGGATTCAGCATTGTATTTTGCCCAGTAATGAATGCTAAGCTTTTCCAATGCTCAGTATTAGCCAGATTGTTGGGGGATTTTAGGAACTGGGCTTCTATCAGTTCGGCTGCCCAGTTCAGCTCTGGTCCACAATAGGCATAATTTGACTGCTGCTTAAATCAATTCCAAAATTTCTCTGTGTTTGCCTGTTAGTTGGACCGGGTAGTACTCTGCTCAGCTGTGGCTGCTCTGTGTCTTGTTTGTCAAGTCTTGACACATGCTTTCCAGATCCCATCAAAATCCTGATGAATAGAAAATAACATGACTCTTTTTTATGTTTCAATATTTCAGTTTTCTCAAATATTTTGCATGGTTGCCAAACTTTTGGCTTGAAGCTCCTGATTTTGTGTCTTGTGCCATGCTCTCACACCACCCATCTGAGCATAGCCATCTGTGGCACATAAGAGAGACTGTTGATTAGTTATCTATTATTGACTGTAAATTAATTTTCCCTTAACAGTGTAATATATGTTGCAAATAGTGGTGGTCAAAAGTACAATTGTCATTTAAAATCTTATGCTAAACTAAATGACTGTACAGTATGCATAGGTGTCATGCCTATTTAAATGGGTCCCCTTAATGTTGTTTAAACTCTATTTGATTGCTCCTCCTTGATTATATTGAGATTATCATACTGTATATCACATTACCCTTGAAGTCTGTGGTTTCATGGCCATCTTTCAGCTTGCTAATAATTCCAGTAAGCCCACGAACAAGCTTTATTGTAAGTAAAATTTAAGCAGATAATTACTAGATTAATCTTATTAATCTGATAAAAGTTTGATTAATTTATTGAGGTAATCTTTCAATGAACATAATTATTTTTGCATGATATTATTGCTATGAGTTAGCTTGAAAATGAGCTTGTTAGCCTATAAACAAAATAACCTTGGTCACAGGCTATATGTTAATCTGCTTATAATGCTGAAATATATACTTCCTATGTTAATCCTATGCTAAACTACTGACTACCTTATCAAGATATAAAATGTATTCATGGACAGAAAAGCTTGGACTAGATATAGGGCACAAATACTAACTGCTCAGCTGTTTTAAACATCCCATTACATAGTATATATTGGAAACCCACATGGACACAGGGAGGACATACACAGAAACTCCACACAGACAGTGAGTAGCTCCACCGCACCACCTGTATAAATTGTTGAAGGTCAGAAATGGTTAGGGTGTTAATTTGATGAACTTTCCAATCAAGCAGCATCTTTGGGAGCGGTGTAGATGCACCACAAACTGTAACTAAATGCAACCTGTTGAGCCACAGTTTCAGCCACAGAAGAAGTCTTGAATTTAAGTGCACACTTTTTTCACAGCAACATCACCATTTTTTTGTTCCTGTATACCATGTTGAAATTTAATCTCACTACTTTTATTGTTAAATATAATATACTATACTATACTATAATATATAATATAATATAATATAATATAATATAATATAATATAATATGAGAGAGTCTGAAACTCTGGATTGCAGCAAACCTTTCTTCAGGGTGAAAAGCAAAAGGAAAAAGATGGATGGATCTATTAAAAAAGATACGGAAAAAATAATAAACAGTTTAGACAATAGGAGGCATGAGCGAATGTTGGATGAGATAGAGGTCATGATGACTTTACTAACATGCATAATTTACCCAGAATGTGATCTTTTGATTTATTAGGAAGTACAAATAAGCAGTGAGTGATATTTACTCAGTACTCAGTCAGAGACCAGGTGTCCTCTGCTTGTATTCATTCAGCACACAGACCATTGTAAACACACTCACACAAACCATTGAAAACACCCACGCAGCAGAGACATGAATCTCTGACCATTCTGTACCTGATTTGCATTTTAAACAACCCTTCAATAGAAGATATAAGCCAAATGCCTGGAGCAAATCCTCTCCCAGCTCTTGCACCAGCCTATCACTCCTGTTGTCTGCTCACAGACATTTGAGCTTTCCTGTTTTTTCCTCTTTTCTTCTTCATCGTTTGCCTCATTTTGACATGCTATGTTCAGCCTAACACTTCAAGGCAGAATATGTCAGATTTATAGCTTCCTCTTGGCCTCATCAGTCTTGCCTTGGGCCCAGAGATATGTCTGTATATGGCATTACAGCATCACGCAGAGAGCCTGGCTTTCCATCCTTTTAATGCCATGTGTAAAACCGGTTACTACATACACACACACTCTTTATCTTGTCACCAGATGCAAACCTTCATGTTATCTATAACTATATACTATTACTGCAGCCAGGGACCCTTTAACTAGAAAATAAATTTCACAGACCCTGTATTATGAATATCATCCAACTATTCCAATAATGGGCTCATTATTTAACTAGGTACAGTAATATTCTGTCTATTTACTGGAGCCATAGAACTTTTCAATGACGTCATTTCCACCAACAGTACCCAGCAGATCCAACTTGAAATTATTTATAGGCCTATGTGTTTTAGTGTTATTCAAGCAACCAGTCAAAGAGGCTAAAACTACAAGGACTTTGTAATACATATAACAAATGTAAAATATAACATATTTAACAAATATAACATTGATAATGGTTGCTTGTGATTCACTGTTCCTTTTTTCTCTTTTATTTGTGATGCAAAAGTAAAGACAACCACACTGACTGTACACTTGGAGTGTCTTTGGAGAGATGTTTCGAATGTTGTCCTTCCTGTTAATATGATCACGCATAGCTTCAATTATATTGGGTTATTTTGGTTTTATCTGGATCTCTATACAGCACGGTGCTGCAGCAGGTAATGATGCTGTCTCACAGCTCCAGAGTAACCAGTTCGATCCAGAGCTCGGATTACTGTTTGTGTGGAGTTTCATATGTTGAAAGTTGGTTGGCTATGCTAAATTGCCCTTAGGTGTGAATGAAGTGTGTGCATGGTGCCCTGCTACAGACTTGCATCCCATCCACACTCTCAGAAAGGATGTGTTATTATCCTACACACTTTTTTTTGTTATTACTATTCCAACACGTTTCACGCTTACCACATACTTGAAGATTTAAAGTCGGATTTGCACCCTCCCCAATGATCAGGGGGGTTGGCAGGAGGGGGGTGTTTGGGCGTGGCCCGATTAGAGGCTTGTAGCTATGACTGTTTGTTGACTGTATTTTACTGCTCTGAATCAATTCAGTGATTCCCTGATCCCAAATCCCAAACATGTTTTGATATTTAAGACACCTGATCAGGCTGCCGGAGGCGGAATACCTGCAATAGCCAATGAGACCAAGCAAGTGTTACCAACCAGGTGTTGCTTGCTGACATGTATATCAGAGAAGGAACTCTTAACTACAGTTCCCAACAGCCACTTCACCTCATTGCATCACAGTCACATGACCACCTGCACCTGAATTACGTCATGTTAACGAGCACCTATGTGTATATAGCCATAGTTTGCACTGCACTCTTTGTCTTATTTTTGTCTTGTTTCCCTGCCTAGATTCCATAATTTATGTCTTTAATAATTTGTGTTAGCAGTTTTGTTTTAAATTATATCAGCACTCGCATCCTACTCACATTCTGTTTCGTGACATTTGCTTTTATAGTGGAAACATGGCAGCCACAAACATGCCACAAAAGTGGAGTTTGAACTTTCTGCTGTGTGAATGAGGCAGCTGATATGCTGCTAATAAACAAAATGGAGTGTGTGTGATATTGTCTTCTGAAGTCAGGTTTGATAAACATGAATTTCTGTGAGATCTCGTGTCTGTGAACTTGTTACTATGGACTGGTGTGTGGTCTCGCGGTCTGACCGAATCGTCTAGTGTGTGTGTTTGGAGGATTATAATGTTAAAAATCGGTTAAAACTGTCCTTATGTCTGTGCTCTCCCACATTTTTAAAATTGGTTAAGATAAAAAAATCGTCTAGCGTGTCCCTGGCATTAAATTATCCAATAAATTTGTTTAAAAAAGAAAAATTCACACGAATGAAATTATTGTCCAATCACGTTGTGGACTGCACTGCTGATGTCATCATCCAAATCTGAACTTGCCTGAAAGTGAATGTTCGTTGCCTTGACCTTTTGATTGTGACTGCAGAGTTGGAGTCCTGAGGCGAGGAAACCAAATGACCACCGGTAAGTTACCGTTCATCACTATTTAGCATTAATGCTGCTGAAGGTGCCTGGCCGAGTTTGTGATATTTAGGCAGGGAGCTCTTGAAAATGTATTCACTGGAAAACAGTAACTCACCAAGTGATAATTAACTTTACCTATCGCGATGGCTTCAAAAGTGAATATGATGTAATGTTAATCAGTGTTGGCTTTACACTACTAGTGTCATGTGTTTATGTTGGCTATGAAATATGGACTGAGGTTGTTCTATAATTCTCTGGGTCTGCATCTTATCTGAGGCTTCGAGTTAGGGTTAGCTAGCTGGATGCTGTCACCAATTACAGTTAGGGATGAGTGATGTTAACCTGAGTTGATAAGATTACTTTAGCATACAGCTCGCAGTAATGTTGGACATTCCCATTGCCTTTTTGAAAGTTAACGATAATGTAGCATTAAAGCTGTTCACTATGATGTAATACAGAGAGTGGGTTAATGTTAATTATATTTAACAAGTGTTTTGGACAAGGCAAGCTGTAGTAATTAGCTTCATGTTTCTTCATGTATTTGGTGAATGTTAATGCTGGTTAACAGGTGCAGACAGTCAGTGGCTAACGGAAATTAGCTAGCTCAGTAATGTCGAGGCCAAAAGTTCTTCACAAGGTTAACGTGACAAAAAGAGAGGATGGGGTTTAGATTGTAATGCTTTCCACTATCTCTATAATGTTCGTTGACTTAATTGTGGACAGTGGAGGTCACATTTCCAAAATTACACAATTTGGGATTCTGTAACACAATTTCTCAGTCAAAGCCCAAAGGCATTTGTCCATATTTTGTAGCGAACAACTAACCAACACTCTTTTTGCTCTTTTACAGCTTTTCAAATGGAAGGGAGTGGGAACTCTTGTCTTCCCAGATGGCAGGGAGATTTGTAAGAAGATGCATCAAATCCAATTCTTACATCTTGTAGGGCTAAAATATTTAAGGGTTTATTACATGGCCCACTGCTCTCCAATGACCAAAGACGGAAATAGGTGCAGCCGAATGTTGAATGCGTGATTTAAATATCTGACTCCATTTAATTAATTATCTGACTTCAAAAGATAATCTTCTACTTAGTGCTGGAAGTATAATATCTCAGTGTTCTGATTTATATTTAGTCTAAAACAGTTTCATGCTAAGACGTCATTATAAAGAGACGTTCCTACATTAGAGACTTTTATATAGCCTAAAATAAACAATTATTTTTGTTAGCTCAGAGGTTTAAATCGATGGGCGAGCCTAGACCTTTCCTATTTTCTTGTCAGAGGTCGATTTTAACGTGTCTAACGTAAGTCAACTTTAGCTTAGGAAACTATTTCTAATAACCCTATAAATACAGTCATGCACTTTTTCTTATGGAAGAACCACTGAATATTTAAAGATAGCAATAACAAATTAACTTATTACACAAAATCATAAAAGAAGACATACATAGAATAGACACAAATGTAACTCACAGAAATGTTGATCTGCGTGGAGACATAGGATGCATGATGATAATAGCATTAATGGCACAAAAGGCAGTCTCTGATGTTATAAGCCCCTTCCTTGATGTTACAAGCCCACCTTGGGTTCTCCCAAGTATATCCTCTTATACCACTGAGCCTCTTTGAAATGTATAGTGACCAAGAAACCAAATGGGAATGATTGTTTTATGGCAAGCTGGAACCCCCAGCTGATTAGTGCTCCCTAATTATTAAATTAATTATTAGCTTATGTTAATTAAGTCCCTGAGAGTGGGTCGGTGGGTTCAAACGGAAAGATGTCTCCCATGCAAACCAGTGTTTGTGTGGAGAGAAAGAGCACATATTGCAACACATATTGTAAAGGTTTATGATATTGTAACCTTTGATATCACCACATCATTCACCATGAAATGCAGAAAAAATTATACCAAACACAGTTCACATGACCAGTTTTGGTTTACCTGGTTTGCCTTTATCTCTGAAACACATTCCTGATCATTTTAACCTTAATCAAATTACTGCCACAATTTATAAATCTTCTACAATCTGTCAAATGTTTTAATGATTTTAATAAATGTCACCTGAATTTCATGCAATTGTTTGTTTATTTTGTGAGTATTTTAGAATTTTAGCATTCAAACAAATTGCATTTTAGGATAATTGTAGGGAATAAAAGTATAAACAGCACATCTCTGTGCTATTTTGTGTTATTTTTTAACACATCTTTGTGTGTAAATGTACTAACACACAGCATGTGTTAAATGTACTAAAACACTGATTGTGTTAAAAGCAACACAAAATGTGTTGTCCTTAACTAGACACGCAGGTGTGTTCGAAAAATAACACATGATGTGTTAAAAATAACACATCTGCTTCAAGAGTGCAGGGTGAATTCTTCCACTTCCACTTAGTGTTCCTGGGATTGTCTCCAGATTCACTGCGATAAAGCACTTACAGGGACAAATAAATAATTTCTGAACACCGTCAATGAGCCTGAAGTAAAATCATCCTGGGAAATATACATAGATGTTCCAGTGAACCTAAATGTGTATCATCATGATCCTGGCTCATATCTTTGTGTTTAATTAGACTCTCTAAAACTTCGAGCCAACTCTCATGACACAATTATGAAAATGCAATAGAAGAGGTAGTGGGCGTTGCAATAAATGCTGCAAAGACAGAAGTCCAATGGGGAAAAGTAGTTATGACTATTCAAAGCATTTGGCTTGCTGATCCATAACAGTAGCTGCCTCTTACATTTTACACATACTTCCTTTCAGATCAAATTTTCAGTACAGTACATTATGCTGTTAGAGGTTCCCAACCCTGTCTGACCTTATGAAGAACACCAATATCATGACTGTGACTCTTTGTCTCTTTGTCACTTCCTCAGAGAAATATCATTGGTCAAATATAACCAATGTTCACACAAAACGCCTCTCTGTCTTTGTCCTCCTCTAACATTTCTTGAAGCTTTTCAGGCCTACGATTCAACTGTTAAACCTCTCATGTCACTGGTATTTTGTTCCCCCCCCCCCCCCCTATTATCTCTAGAATACCTTCCTGCAGGCTAAGACAGAGGAGGACATCTTCACCCATTTGGGATTGGACTATATTGAGCCTTGGCAGAGGAATGCTTAGCCCTCGTCCTATTCATCAAACGCGTGCGCATTCCTGCAGCTAATCTCCCCTCACAGCGCACCGCTAGACTGCACAGATTCAATGCCATGAATGATTTATTTCATATAAAATCCAAAACTGTAATACTTTGCCATTAGGAAAGCTTTTTTTCCTCTTTAATACTTGTTCTTCAATTAAATTAAATGTATTGCAGTATGTTTCATGTTATATCAACGCATTACATATTTTTGCATGAGTGTGCTAGAAGAGCTCAAATGTACAAATATACAGTACGATATATGATGCATATCTCTGCTATACAGGAACGAGGATAAGAGAGAGTAAAGGAAAATGAATTGCTGTAATTACCAGCCTATACATCAAACCAGATGAGACCAGACTGTCTAGGACCTCATGTGGTGATAATAAGCACAGGTGGAGTGTAACAGCAGTGTAAGTGATATTGGATTCCACCTTTAGTGAGCATCAGTTACTGAATTCTAGGTTCCTCATTACTGTAAAAAATAAAAGTGCAGGAGAAACCGTATACCCTCTTTTTAATAATCACATACCTTTTACAATGTTCTTTACAAGCATGTAGAGATTTAGTCATACAATATTACTTAATTGCTTTTCTATTTTGCATTACTGATACTGATCAGTACTTTCATGTTGGTAATACGATAATATTGACTGCACCTATGCTATGTATCTTACTGGTGCACCTTTGTCTATTAGTATGAATGACTTGTGCTTATTTTATAGGAAGACGTTACATACACTCATGTGGAGCTGTTATTACACAATAAAATTGTTCTTTAGCATGTAGCCAGTGATGCAATTTTGGTGTTATGTTGCTCAGTTTGTATACAAATAAATTGCATTCTGAAATTTTAAAAATGCGTGGAATACACATATAAAAATAACCCCACAGGAATCATAAATGTTAGTAATTAGTAATCTAGTTTTTACATGGCTCTTTTGTCTTTGAATGTTTGCAGTTGAATAATGTGTTTAAATCTCTGTGAGTCATATGACGATTATTAAATCTTTCTGACTGGGTATCTTTACAATTGAAGCATGATGGCTTGCAGTAAATTTCAAGGATCATAGCAAACACAAATGAATCATGCCTTGCAGTGGCTTTTAGCAATCCCAGATTTGATCACTTTTTTCTCTATAAGGACTGCTAACATTTGACTAATTCCCATATAATAAAAACATACACATTTTAACTTTATATACTTATATTAATAGACACTGTGTGTTCCTCTTAGCACTCAATGTCCCTCTTAATTGAACCACATAGTGAGAGGCCACTGTGATTCAGCCAAAATGGTGCCCTCTTGATACACACAAGGGCCCATATATATCCTGTTATGTCTATGAACACAGATGTTCCTATTTAAAGAGTCTTAAATAGAGCAGTCCAGGCGTTTCCAGGACTCGACCCCAGGGTCTTCTCACTTTGTCCAGAAAGGTCTCTAGAAAGGACTCTATTTGGTGTTCAAACTAGGTTAGCTAATGTTTCTTTCCTTTTAAATTCCTTTAGATCAAACTCCAAAGTCTCATATCAGAATTCACTATTTGTCATTAAGAGTCAGTAGTGGAGCCAAAAAATGTGACTGAAAATGTGTTGACAAAGCTAAGTAGCACAAGAGAAAAGCAAAAACTCAGCTTTTCCAACAATCGGTCCTCAGGAGATGAGTTTGTGAGTTCAAATCCCAAAAATGTCATAAACATCTGTGGCTGGAAATCCAGGAGAGCAAAATTGGCTGTGGTGTCTGGGTGGGAAGGATGACATTACTCTTTCCCCTGTCAATCAGAGTGATGTTAACTAATCATTGGCAGCAGTGAGCTTGAGTGCGTTAGCATTTTTAGTCATGTTCCTGTAAGTGTCTTCAGCTGCCCTGTGATGCTGCATGAGCAGCAGTTAAAAAAGATGTGACTGACTTCATGTGTTTTGGAGGAAGCACATGCTAGTCTTTAATCCACCCAGTTATTAACTAACATTTTGGGAAAAAGCTCTGACCCAAAAATGAAGCTTTTTGTGGTTTTTCCCATTCTTCTGAAAAAAGAAAACAGTGTACGCTGCTGTTTTGGTCAATGTGATCTCTTATACATCTCTTATTGTTGCATATAAACAGTTTCCTCTTTCCAGCATTGCTGAGAAATCATTAATGGAAACCTCCACCATGAAACACGTGTTTATATTGAAATATTTGTGATCTGTTTAGTGTTTTTGATGCTAATTTGTTAGTTGTGCTTTATTTTCATTAATCCCATGACATATTAGCACTGAGCTGACACCAAAGGAAATATTGCTTATGCAGTTTCAATGATATTTAATAGAAGAAAAAATCATTTTTCTATCCAATAACAGTTGGATTTTGCTTCATTTTCTCACTCACCTTTCTCCAACGATGTTCAATATCATGTTAATGAGAAAACCAACACAGAAATATGGAGACAGCAAACGGACTCAGAGCTCCACATTGCAATACAGCTATGAGATGCAGTTTAGTTACAGCAATGACTCAGCTCGGCTATTTATTGATCTATGAGATGACAAGGGTGATGCTGTTGATGGTGGTTTCAGCAGGAAGGCTTTGGAACCTTATCTATTTGAGCAGAGTGGTTAATGTAGGTTAAACTTTTACCCAAAGTAAAAAATAGACCAATATGTTGATGAATGGCGTTTAAACAAAAAAAGTCAACTTCATTAGAAAAGAAATAATGGATTCATTGAAGATCATTTGTGAATTATAAAGATTCATATGCAAAAAAAGGAAAAGGATTTTTTCCTTTAAGCACCCAAACACATTTTGTTGGATCTTCAGTGCTTTAATAAAAAGCCCAATTAGCAGATTCACTGAAACATGCTGATTCCTATGCTTTGAGGCAATGATGGTTGAAGTATTGTGTCTAAAAATACACCAGTGATCCATAATCCATTAAAAAAAGAACAGACTGTGGATGTTTCCGGCACATATTCAATAACCCACTGAAAAAAATAACTTCCTGTAAGCACAAAAAACAGCACTAATAAGTCCATTCATCCATCCATACCTTCTATACCGCTTATCCTATTGGGTCACGGGGAACCTGGAGCCTATCCCAGGGAGCATCGGGCACAAGACAGGGTACACCCTGGATTGAGTGCCAATCCCACGAATAAGTCTAATAAGCACTAATAAGCTTATTTGTTTGTTATTTTTGACCAATAGTCCATGCTATCTTTAAGCATCCAGCTTGACTTCCACTCAGCCTGAATAACGTAAAGCAGTGCACTTTGGGACAGAGAACGATCTGTTGGTGTCATTAAAAGTGAGCTTTGTGCAGCACTTGTAATGGGTCTCTGCACTGGGAAAGGGAAGGTCATTTAGCTACATGCTCATTTGTCTGTCTGGAGGTTAACAGTGTGATGGAGAGGACTGATGCTATCAGGAGGTGTTCCTGAGCCTCAGTGTGTGCAATAAAAGGGAAAACTTTGACGGTCTATACCAGGGAACTCGGGGCACAAGGCAGGAGACAAGCTGGATGGGGTGCCAACTCATCAGCATAATACAATCCAAGCATTTAGCTAAGTAGTTTAACAAACTCATTATTCAGTTATCCACCTTGAAGCATATTATTCAGCAACTACTATGAATTATTCAGTAACTGCAGTGAAACTAAGAGCTATGCAGTTTAAACAGTGAAGAATGTGAGTCTAGGACATTAAAGAGCTAGGAATTCTTGGTTAAAGACCCAGCCGTGGCTTGCTTGGAATCCCCTGACTAGCACAGCACTCTAACCACCAAAAACTTATTAAAATATCACAGCAAGGGGAAAAACAAAAAACAAAAACAAAGTGTAGATGGATGTGGAGGCAGCCTGTATCATGATTGTAAGAGCAAACTTTTCTGTATTGTACTCTTGGACATGATTTATTAGTTGTGCTGTACTGTCTGCACTGTGTGTCCAACTAGTCAAAGGCAACGGAAGTGGATGACAGAATAAGGGCACTGTGTACTCTCTTTGCCACTTGCATCCTGTCACTGTCAGCCACTCTGAAAAAGACATATAAAACCGATTTAGTCAGTGCAGAGGAAAAGTGAGGAAGCTAAGGATGGAGAAGAAGAGTAGACAGATTAGAACAGATACAGCAAAGCACTCAGATGAGGAGTGACAGGGCGTCATTTGGCACTCGCACATGGAGAGAATGACAGGGAGAGGTCTCGCTACGGTTAAGTAGTCATTAATTTGTCAGACAGGTTTGCCGATGACTTGAGCGTTTAGTGGCTGTGTTGAATGAATGATGTTATTTCCAAATTACTTAATTAAAGGAGCTTGATTGGAGTGGCAGCCTTAGGTTGTTGATTCCAACAAATTCTCACTTTTGATTTGTATTGATGTATTCTGAGATTTAAGCAAAATGATATCGCTGAGATAATGAGAATCAATTAATTCAACTCACATTAGTTTGTAATGACCAGTTATTAAGGACACAAAGTGACAAGCATTTGCTAGGTTTTTCAGGTAAAATTATTATCTGCCAAACAAAATAGGCATTACGTGTTTTCTTGCTCTGAGCTCTCCTGTGAGGCTGTAGTGGATCATGTCCATATAGATCAAGGTTTCTCAGACTTCACAGTCAGGGATCCCTTTATCTAAAACAAACAAACAAAAACTCACTCACTGTCCACGTAAATAGGAACACCTGTACACCTTATTTATGCAATTATCAGCCAATCATTTGGCAGCATCACAGTGCATAAAATCATGCAAATACAGGTCAAGAGCTTCTATTAATGTTCAAACATCAGAATGAAGAAAAAGTGTGATCTCTGTGACTGATCATGGCATGGATGTTGTTAAGAGAAGGGCTGATTTATTTCAGAAACTGATGATGTCTTGGGATTTTCACACACAACAATCTCTAGAGTTGAGTAACATTGAGTGAGCAACAGTTCCATGGGTAGAAACACCTTGTTGATAAGAGAGGTCAGAAGAAAATGACCAGACTGGTTTGAGCTGCATGGAAGGATATACAGTACAGTTGCAATCAAAATTATTCAACCCCATTGCAAATCAGGTTTATTGTCAAAATTTACAGACTTTCAGCTGTTTGCAATGACCAAATCAAACAAAAGCAATTGAAATAGTTCAACACAATGAATGCTTCAAGTGGTTTCCCCAAATTCAACTGAAAAATGCAACTTATAATGACTTCTTCAGTCTCAAAATTATTCAACTCCTTCATGGCAAGCATCTTTAGTACTTAGTAGAGCACTCTTTTGCTGTTATGACCTGCTGCAAATGAGATGCATAGACAGACACCAGCTTCTGGCAGCATTTCTGAGGAATCTAAGCCCATTCCTCATGAGTAATGGCCTCCAGTTCAGTAATATTCTTCGGTTTGCATGCTGCAACCACAAAGCAGAGAAAAGGAGAGATGTCTTCAGTGGAGCGTGGAGACAAAACAGCATCCTCAGCAGAGCAGGATGGCAGAGCAACGTCCTCGGCCAAGCAGTTAGGCGGAGCGGCGTCCTCGACCAAGCAACATCCTCAGCAGAGTAGGGAAGCGGAGTGACGTCTGGAGAAAAGCCTGGCATGGTGACATCCAAGGCGGAGCAGGGAGACTGAGTGGCATCCTCAGCTGAACAGTGATGCTGAGCGGCTTCCTCAGTCAAGCAGGGAGACTGAGCGATGTTCTTCATTGACTCGACAGGCTGAGTGAGATCTGCAGTAGGGGTGGGAGGGTTGGGAAAGATCTTCTGCCTGACTTCTAGCCACTGTGGCCCTGATCCAATCCTCCTTCCGATCTGGTTTTGACCTCACAGACTCCAAGATTCTCTCTTGGGTAAAAAAAAAAAAAAAAAAATCTGGTACATCCATTGTATGGTCTGGCTTTCTGTCACAATATGGAGAGGCAGAGACGGATGCAGTGCAGATTTAAAATTTAATAAAGAACAAAACAAAAGACAAAGCAATACATACAAGGCAGGGGCACATAAAGTAACAACAGCGGATAGTCAAAAACCAGACAAAGAATGTGGTGTAAACTGTGACTATATATACATGCAGGTGCTCATTAACAGGAATGGGAATCAGGTTCAGGTGGTCATGTGACAGTGATGCAGTGGCTGCTGGGAACTGAAGTCCAGAATTCCTTCTGGTAATTCATGACAATTATTTAAATTTATAAAATAATATCTTGGCTATTTACGGAGTGTTTTTTGTTTTGTTTTTTACTTTCCACCCATAGAACATATTGTTACTAAATCATTAAATTCCAGTTGAGATTATTTATAGGCATAATAACTTTGATAATAGTGGGTTGTTGTTTACACCACTGTAACCCATAATTAACCAATTGTGAACCTCCTGGGAATGTTTAACAGACCTCACTTTGAGAATATCATGGCTATGGCATGCCTCTAATTATGGCATGGCATCCTCTGATTTTGGGTATATGTGTGTAAGTATTCAAGTTATTTGCCCTATAGGTGGCGTGGCAACCTCTGTTTTTGAGTATACTGTATGTGTGTGAATGTTCAGAATGTTTTTTGGCCCTATAGACACAATAGCAGTGCCTGTTTTTGGTTACGTGGGTGAATCTTTGAATTCATGACCCTATACTTGGTATGGCAGATTCTGATTCTGGTTGTGTGTGTGAATGATCCAGTTCATGTCCCTATAGTTGACATGGCAGCCTCTGGTTTTGGGTATATGTGTGTGTGTATGAATGTTCTCTACAGTGTATTTGTCAGAGAAGAAGCAGGACATTTCCCTGTCTTATTTGCTTGGCAAAGTGGAGGTATGCAAAATCACAACGTCCTCGCTTTCTCTTTGGATTACTCAGACGTGTGTTTCAATGTGAATAAGACAAAGAGGCTAATGCACTGATTTTATAGTTCACTAGATTTAATACCACCCGGAAAGTACACTTGTTTATAGACATCACCTCATTTTACAGTGTGTATTCTTATAGACTGTTAGACTAGTAAAATACAGAGATATACTACTAGTGAATAACACCATTTTTATTTAAACTTTTAGTCTTTTAGGTTTCCTTCAGTTTGCAATATTCTGATTTGACATTCTCACCATTCTTACATCTTGCGTTATTAAGGTTTTTGTACTCATAAATAAATGAAGGATATATTCCAGTTTAGTTGCATCCCAGGCCTTAACCTAGAATATTTGCACTGTTGGATGTCAGCCAAATTTGATAAACTGAATCAATTTGCTGTAATTCTATGTATATGGTAATGTACATAATAAGACAGAATGCCTGTAAAGCTCAGGTTAAATGCTACACTATAAAATGTATGATTCTTTTAATGTGAAAGAGTGAAGAGTTACAGACAGCATGATGGAGTCTCCCTGTTTTCTTTCAATGACAAACATTTTCTGTAGCAACCTTTTAAAATTCATTAAGGTATGCTCTGCTTCTCCCCACTCACTCCTCACCAGATGGTCCACTGTACAGCTAGATGAATGGGCCGACTCCCTCAAGAGCATGCATTCTATGTTAGCGCCAAACACACTGATCCTAGGTCAGGGTGAACAGGAAAGTTTCTACAATTAAAGTTAACACTGGCCTTCAGAGAATAGACCCTAAATCTGTCTCTTAATACCTTACATCCCTAAACTGCTTCTCATTTCTGATGCTCTTGAGTTGCTCAGATAGCAAGTGTAAGAATTTTTTATTTTTTTTTCAGGAATGCATTTTCCCCAGATGTCCTAGAAAAGTAATTACAAATTGTGCACTTCTTGCATGGGCATGACTCAAACCTTAGGCAATAGACCATAATATTATGCTAACAATTACCTCATGTGTCAACGAAAAAAAAGTTTCCAAATGGAAGTATTCAGAAAGTTTCACTCGGTCTACCGTGCAAACTTTCTTGTTATTCTGAACAGCACAACCAGGAATCCAGCAGCATAGAACAGGAATAAGCAATGTTTAAATTAAAATCAATATCCATTTGTTAAACAGTGTAATCAGTAATCATTAGTGTCTGACATCAGTCTGAAATTTGGCATGATTCATGTAATTGAAACGTAATTGAAAACAACTGTAAACTTCACACTTAATATAAGCTAATCAATCTGGCATCATTTCAGTCATTGATATAATGTAATTGCAGCCTTCGTTCATCATGTCCCTCTTCCATGCTCATAAATTCAGAGAACGCAAGTTCTTTCAGAGCATAAACTCCAGACAGATTTTGTTTAGATGTATTCCTTTCAAACTTCTGAATAGAAAAGTGTATGTGTCTGCACATTTAAATGTGAGCGCAGAAGACCAGGCTACAGTAATATCAGCAGGAAGCTGTCACACACACACACACACACACACACACACACACACACACACACACGGAAAAAAAGACAGAGGGAGAAAGACAATTTTCTGAGCTAGTGATAATGTTGAGTGGCTGATCTACAATGACCTCCAATTTAAAAAAAAAAAAAAAAAAAAGCAGCAAATACAATATAGAAAAAAGAAAAACTGATTTCTGATTCTTTGGATGGTTCTCAAAATTATAAAAGGAGACTAAAAAAAAAAACACTTGAAGTGAACGATCATTTTCTGCTTGATGTAGAAAATGTCAGGATGCTTCTCGTCTGTAAATCCTGAGTGATTATCACTGAAGTGCCCAGTGTGACTCGGATGATTTGCGGAAAACGGTGACATTTCGTGAGCTTTGATAAGCCTTTCAGAATAAAAGTGCATTTTCACATGCATGCTCAGTTCCTCTTCATATAATGGAGCATACGCTAATATGTGCAATTCTTTAAACAACCCTGACCTTCTTAATTTCTTCAACATACCTCTCTCCATTATCTGCGTTCTTGACCCTCAAAATTGCACTATAACCGGCGCTTCATATGCCTCGAGTGCTGCCACGTGCTCATCTCTCATCGGCCAGCGCCTTGTATGTAGTTGGCACCTGCTAACGAGTGCTGCTAATATTGCACGGCGGGCAATCAACGGCTCTTTGTGTTGAGATGGGCTACATTTTTAGGCGTGGGAGAAGTGCCGTTCCTCTTCTTACTATATTGTTGGAGTACAGACTGCTTGATGAGAAGTGATGGCATTACCCGCAGGGACATAAAACAGCTTTCTACATGAAATGAGAAATCGAGCCAATCCACAATCACAGCCAGGACTATATGTTTGGCTACGGTTGTATCACTCTCCTGAGAGAACATGTGAGTATGTGCGTATAACTTTCGGCGCTGTGCTTATATAACACCTCGCACTCCATCTCTGTTCATTGCTCATAATCAAACATATTACTATGTTTCCCAGGCATAAGAATCCATTATTTCTTGTTTGTGACTCAAGGCTATGCAGACATCAGCTGGGAGCTTTGTTCTTCTTTATTCCACCCCAGAGCAAAGCATGTGAAGGTTTCAGAGTGTAAGTGCAGGTTGTATTAGTGCTGTCAACACTGATCTTGGTGTGAATGGCTCCTCACTGGGCTTGTGAAGGAGAATGGGGGAGCCAATGCAATAGTGGCTTCACTAATATCTGCTGGGAGCAGAGCTGTCTGGAAAATAAAACTCCATCGCTACTCTAGCTGGTACAAAGATCCATCAACTTCTCATGCCAGGTAATAGAAATTATATCAACATAAAACTATTTCTCCCATTTTTTTCCCCCCATAGCTTCACCCACACCTCCATAATGGAGAGACAGAGAGATGGACTTTACCCATAGGCACAGAGGTGATAATCTAATTGGAGTGTTTTGGGGGTTTTTTTTGTCTTGGGCCTGCTCTCTTATTTCCACCCAACCTCCTGCTGTTATATATTGAAGCATTCGGCAGGGAGGACCTGAGCCAGACTGACATGGTGTATAAATAACAGTCACGGTGACAAGAAAACAAGTGTAACATACACCATCTGGCTCTCCACTGGTGTCTGGAGCACAGAGGGAGGCTATACTTGTGTGAGTGTGAAGAAGTTTACAATATAAACAGCCATTTGTAACCCAAGCGAACACATGTGGCTTGGCATCACCACTTTCATGGATGCATTAACTGCCACAGTTCAGTTAGCTGGAACTCTATTCCTTGTTTGCTTGATAGCTGATAGTTCAGCTGTACAATTGCTGGAGGCCTCTTGACAGATGCTGTTATCTTAAAACCATACTAATCAAGAAGAAATACAGTACAATGTTGCCATAGTGCTTTTTCAGCGTACACGTTCCAGGAAAGGAAAGTTCTTGAAAGGTCAGATAAGTGCAATCTTGACTGTATTGATCAACCCTACTGTAATCAAGCCAGTGATTGTGGGGGAAAAAAGATGAGAAAAAGATTTCCCCACTCTTCCTCTTTTACAGATCGATTCTGTAGCTGAAATGAGAATTATTAATCTGTGAACGGCTGAAAAGCAGATATTAATCAATATAACCTTTGCAACTAACAACCTTATTATTCCTCAAAGCCAAACAAAATGAGATTTCGTCCACGCTCAGGTCTTGTTATTATGACTAGTAGCTAACGGACGTTATACAGCTGACTATTGATCATGACGTGAGGACAGGCGAACCTAGCCATGGCGTAATGAGATGAAAAATGAAAATGATTTTTTTCCTCATAACTGTGTCCCTGCTGAGAAACTCATAAGAACGCTGGTCTCTTCTCATTTCTCTCTCTCTCTCTCTCTCTCTCTCTCCCCATCCCCCCTTATTTCTTTCTCTCTCCCTCTGTCTCTGTCAACCTCTCATTCTCTCTATCATCCACTGTCTCTCTTTTTCTATCCTTCTGTATCTCTCTCTTTCTTTCACTCTATCCCTATCCCTATAACGCTTTCCTTTCCCTCTCTCTACCCCTTCTTTCTTTCTATCTATACATCTCTCATTCCCTCTTTCTCGTATATCTTTCTACCTGCTCTTTCTCTCTCCATTGCCCTTTCTCTATCCCCTCTTTCTCTTTCTATCTTTCTTTATCCCTTTCTGTTTCTCTTTCACTCAATCCCTATCTCTATTTCTCTATCCCCTCCATCCATATCTCTCTTTCCGTCACTACCCCCTCTCTCTGTCTCTCTTTCTCTATCCATATACTTATCCCTTTATCCCCCTTCTCTCTGTTTCTCTTTCTATTCGTACCTTTATTTTATTCTTATCTCTCCCCTTTTTATTTGTCTCTCATTTTCTCTCACTTTCTTCTACCGCTTTCACTACCCTCTCTCTTTTTATACATATCCCTATATCTCTATCTCTCTACCACCCATCCATTTCTGTTTCTCTACTCTGTCTGTCTGTCTTTTTCTCTCTATCCATATCCCTTTCTCTCTGTCCATCTCTCTTTTCTTCTCCATCCATATCCATCTCTCTCTCTCTCTCTCCCTCCCTCTCTCTCTTCCTCCCTCCCTCTCTCTATCCCTCCCTCTCTCTCTCCCCAGCTCCCAGAAGCATTAACTGCTCTCAGCTCCTGGACACTGGAGTTGCTCTGTCCCTTGCCTCTCATTTCACCTCCCGCTCTTTAGTGATTCTGACTTGTCTAATTGCTTGCACAGGGAAAAGAGAGAGCCACTGCTGTCGCTGTTCAGAACAGAGCTCAGCACGGCCCCAGCTATTTAAAACTCGCAGTACAATTTGGCATTCAGAGCAAAATTTTCAATAAGTATGTACACCCGAGGTTATGAATGTTTGCTGACAGACTGCGATGAGGTCTCAAAATAAGATATAGCCATACTGGAGTGTCAACACAAAGGAAATTAAAGCTGAAATCTCACACTGGACTGAAGGCATCTGTGTTATTTAATAGAAGCACAACATTTTTTCATAGCCGTCAAAGTTGAATTTCAACTATCTGATACTCTGTGTGCTCTGTTTTATAAAAGAGATTTCCTGAGCCTGGGAAAATGGTGGTTTTCAAGGATTTTTTTATTCAGGTCAGAGGGTTAAAGCCATGAGGTTGTTCTTCATACATTTACATTTCTGTGCTTTAGTAGATGTAGTGATATTAATCTTAATTAGTTTAATGTTGATTCTCTGTTGACCCCAATTAAGTAAATTAAGAACCAGGTCCCAGTGTATATAGATAGATAGATAGATAGATGTGCCATTTTGAATGGAAGCCTTAACTGGAAGTAATCAAATGTTTAATCATGGCTGTAATGCTGTCTTCTAGCAGCAACACATAACTGTGTATTAACATAGTAGAGTAGTTGTGCAATGAGGTTTAGCCAAACTATATATATAAATGACCCTAAAAAAACTATATAAACAATCACCAAAGAAACCAAATGAGTGTCTATTTCTATCTACTTTCCTTCATTTCTTTCTATTTCTATCTATTCCATTTAGACTGATGCCTCTACATTTGAAAGTGGGCAGATCTGCTTGGATGAGACTCAAATAAGCACATTTTTATTACATAAATCTTTTTACTTCTCAATTTTACATTGAAGTTCTTTTTTGGATACATAATTTGCCATGTTTTGGCTTTTACTATATTACTATAATTAAGAATATAGCACAAGCAAGAGTGCAGTTATACTGACTATCGGCATGGCTGTGATTGGGCCATAGGCACAAGCCCCCAGGCCATTAATGGTGCATCCTGTGAAATTGGTTTTGCGTCTTCCTTTTCATCTTCATCTGATGAGCTTTCAGTCAAAACTTATATTCATTTAAAAAAAAAAAAAAAAAAAAAAAAAAAAAAAAAAAGTATTATTTGCTATATCCGCTGATGATGTTCCTAACTCTACTACAGTAACAGTTTCAGTTAACTGTTACTAGAAGTGGAACTTCACATAGTGAACACAGACAAGCAGAGTGATACAAAGAGTGAAAAAACCCAGTGCAGTTAACGTACCAATGCGGAACTAACTGATAATAATATAGCTAGAATTATAAATTAACCATGTGAAATTCTCGACTGTCACGAATCGTGACGGAGCAGAGATAGGACGGTTGCAAGTGCAGTATGAACAGTTATTTATTTAAAAGAGAGACAGGCAGACAAATCCAAAACGTGATCCAAAATGTAATCCACAAACATGCAAGAGGTCAGGCGATTGGCAAACAGGCATACACGGGGCAAGGCAGGAATCTAGGTCGTGGTCACGGAAAACAGGGTCGATAAACAAAACGAGAAACAAACTATGACGAGGAACTGGAAGCGGATAATCCAGCGCGAACTAACTCTAAACATGGAACGTGACTATGACTACGATACGAACTAAACTAACTCTATGATAATCTTCCGCGTTGTGTGCTGGGAGGCGCGTGGTATATATGCGGACATGATCAGCGTCTAAACCGCTAGCAGCTGAGAGCAATACAGACACACGTGAAATCCCAGCCAATGACAGAGAAGGGAGGAGACATGACAGAAACATAAACAAAACACACGTGTCCAGATGTCACTACGGTCAACAACGGAAAAGCAGGTGCTCACGCATTCGCGCTTAGAGCACTCTGTTTCAAGGGGGAATCATGACAGAACCCCCCCCCCCAGGCACTTCTCCCAGAGTGCCATGAGTCATCCCATTTCATTGGCGGCCCCGGCCCCCTGGGCTGAATGTCCCAAGCAGAGCCAGGAAACTGCACGGTGTTCTTGGCGGCACAGGGAAGCGGAGTGACGTCCCTGGCTGAACAGGGAGGCAGAGTGACGACCACAGCCGAGCAGGCAGGCTAAGTGAAGTCCTCGGCGGAGCATGAAGGCAGAGCGACATCCACAGCCGGGCAGGCAGGCTGAGCGAAGTCCTCGGCGGAGCATGAAAGCGGAGCGACGACCACAGCCGGGCAGGCAGGCTGAGCAACGACCTCGGCGGAGCAGGGAAGCAGGGTGACGTCCCCAGCTGAACTGGAAGGCAGAGCGAAGTCCCCTGTAAGGCCAGGGAGAGGAGCGTGGGTCTCCGTGCGGCCAGGGAGAGGAGCGTGGGTCTCCTCGAAGCAGAAGGGGGGAACGATGTTTGCCATGGAGCAGGAAGACTGAGCGACGACCTCAGCTGAACAGGGAGGCTGAGCGACGACCTCAGCTGAACAGGGAGGCTGAGGCTCTGAGGTCACCAGGTGAACCTTGGGCATGGGCGGAGCTTGGGTGGCCGTGTCAGCAGACTCGGGCGTGAGCAGAACTTGGTCGAACGGTTCTTCTGACTCTGGCGTGAGCATAACTTGGTGGGTCAAGTCATCAGACGGGAATATGAGCAGAGCTTGGTTGTTTGTTTCAGCAAACTCTGGCTTTGGCAGAACTTGGGTGGTCGTGTCGGTAGTCTTGGGCGTGGGCTGAACTTCGGCGACCGGGTCGGTAGACTTGGCGTGAGCAGAATTTGGTTGTTAGGCTTAGATATTAGCGGAGCTTGGTCGACTGGATCAGCAGGCTTGGACGTGACCTCAAGAACTTGAGACTTGACTTGGACCTCAGGGACTGGAGACTTGACTTGGACCTCAGGGACTGGAGACTTGACTTGGACCTCAGGGACTGGAGACTTGACTTGGACTTGAGAGACCGGAGACTTGACTTGGACTTGAGAGACCGGAGACTTGACTTGGACTTGAGAGACCGGAGACTTGACTTGGACTTGAGAGACCGGAGACTTGACTTGGACTTGAGAGACCGGAGACTTGACTTGGACTTGAGAGACCGGAGACTTGACTTGGACTTGAGAGACCGGAGACTTGACTTGGACTTGAGAGACCGGAGACTTGACTTGGACTTGAGAGACCGGAGACTTGACTTGGACTTGAGAGACCGGAGACTTGACTTGGATTTCAGGGACTTGAGACTTGACTTGGACCTCAGGGTTGAGCTCTGGTGCTGGAGCCTCCCTGTTGACCTCTAGCTGGAGCTCGGCAGGTGAGCCCACCTCGTGGGTCTCAGGTTCGAGCTCTGAGGTCACCAGGTTAACCTCCGGCTGGGGCTCTGCATGAGTTTGCCTGTAGTAGTGGGTAAACGGCAGGGCAGGTTTGCCTGCCAGACTTACCCCCCCGAGAAGTTGTTCTAGCTCGGCCCTCGCCTCCAGACTCCCGAACCGCATCATGAATTCCCCCACAAACTGTTCTACACTGTCCAGGTTCCTACAGTGCTTATCCAGTTGGAGCTGCACCCACTGATGGGCCGGTCCAAAGAACCGGGACCACATGAATCGGAGCCATTGCTTCTCCTCTGGCTTAGGGTCTAACAGGCTGGCAAAATAGAATTGACAGTCTACCAGAAAATATTCAGGGGCACCGAAAAATCCATCAAATGGATCAGGAAGCTCCATAAATGTCCATTGTGGGAAGTGGACTGAGTCCATAGCGGGGACGGTTGGCGTCGACTTCCGGGTTCTGCGTTTTCTCCGTTCTCCTGCTGCATCCATGTTTCGGTGGAAGATTCTGTCACAAATCGTGACAGAGCAGAAATGGGACGGATGTAAGTGCAGTATGAACAGTTATTTATTTAAAAGAGAGACAGGCAGACAAATCCAAAACGTGATCCAAAACGTAATCCACAAACATGCAAGAGGTCAGGCGATTGACAAACAGGCATACACGGGGCAAGGCAGGAATCTAGGTCGTGGTCACGGAAAACAGGGTCGATAAACAAAACGAGAAACGAACTATGACGAGGAACTGGAAGCAGATAATCCAGCGCGAACGTGACTATGACTACGCTACGACCTAAACTAACTCTATGATAATCTTCCGCGTTGTGTGCTGGGAGGCGCGTGGTATATATGCGGACATGATCAGCGTCTAAACCGCTAGCAGCTGAGAGCAATACAGACACACGTGACATCCCAGCCAATGACAGAGAAGGGAGGAGACATGACAGAAACATAAACAAAACACACGTGTCCAGATGTCACTACGGTCAACAACGGAAAAGCAGGTGCTCGCGCATTCGCGCTTAGAGCACTCTGCTTCAAGGGGGAATCATGACATCTACAGTATATCTTAATTATTATATTTAAACCAAAGGAACATTTTGTTACATTGTCCATTTTTTTAAAATTATTTATTTATTTTTATTTTTTTGCCATTTTATCCCCAATTTGGGAACCTGCCTACAGGCTTGGGAGGGTTACTTTAAAAACGTATTCTGTTACAGTTACAAATTACTTAATAAAAAATGTAATCAGAAACATAATCCAAGTATTACAATATGATATATAATATTTTTGGATTTCTTCAAGGCCACATACATAAATAAAGTCAAGAGAAATGCAATATGATCTAAAATACTTTTAGTTAGAGCTTATTTTAAGCTTAAAACATGTTCAATGTTTGGATTTGTTTTAATAAAATAAATAAATAAAAGATCACTGTTCCTGATGCGGGTAACATTACATCACAAAAGCTAAGGTGACCATATTCTGGTTTTCCAAAGAGAGGACAACTTTTTTTTTCAAAACAGTGTTACTATGAATGCAGACTTTAATACATTGAAAAAGACACAATATTAACATCAGAAACAACACACACACACACACACACACACACACACACACACACACATATATATATATATATATATATATATATATATATATATATATATATATATATATACACACAAAATTGGTTTCATTCTGCCCATGTTTCACATTTTTCTTTCATTATTTTGAATGTCCATGGAATAAAATAAAATATCAGATGTCACGAGTGAACCTTCAGCCACACATTTGAATGACCATGTAATACAAAGTAATGTGAGCACATGAAATTAAAAATTACCATAGGTGGCCATGAGCATTGTTTCGACTCTGGATAGCTGTCATTTGCTGCTATTGTCAAGCAAATATTTGATGCCGTACATAACAGCACTTCACCTTCACGCGCTCATTGAGAGTAGGCTAATGGATGAGATGCAGGAATTTGGCCAATTTTTTTAATAAGCGACCAATTGGTGTACGAGAACGTGGGAATAACGTAGAGGGGTTAAAACAATGCAAATATGCGCACACCATAAGCACATCATAATGAAACTAAAGCCGAATCCCGGACATTTTCTCAAATTTAGATGCTTTTTTAAGGTCCAAAAAAGAGGACATGTCCAGGAAAAAGAGGACGTATGGTCACCGTAACAAAAGCATTTCAGAGAACAATTTGGGTTAATTTCTACCAAACTTTTTTTTTTACTTTGCGCATGTACCAAGAGGTTGCTCATGTGAGCCATGACTGGCAAGAGAGAACCAGAGCTATAATCAAGCACCTGTCTATATTGTGTTATGTCAAAAGATTAATTTCTTTGGTTTTTAATGAAAAAAAAAATGTAATCCTGATAGTATTCTCATTTTTTTTTTACAAAATGTACTATAACGGATTACAGTTACCAGTTTTTTGTATCCTGATTATGGAACTCTGTTACTCCCTAAGCCTGCCTGCGCATTCCTACTTACTAGCTAGCTCTCCCCTATCATATAACAATGATCAACCACTGAGTTTGAAGGCTAACACCAAGACATGTGAAGACAGCCAAACAAATAATTTCAAACTGCTTCTCATACTGCATTACCAGGCAGCGTACCATAAATGGAGGAAAGTGCTATCTACCCTCTTACTCATATATTAGCTTACAGATGCTGACAATTGGCTAGTGTTACTGTGATTGACAGGGGGAAAGAGTATGCCATCCCACCCACCTAGAATGATCATTTTACTCCCTTTGCACCCAGCCATGGATGGCTTGTGGTATCTGCGGGATTCTTCTTGTGATCTTTCAACAATCGGGATTTTCTTTTGCACCAATCAGAAGCATTACTTTGTTCCTTCGATGTATAGAACAGAATTCATTTGTGTTAATTTTTAGAATGGTTTCTTAAATTGTGTTTTGCAAACTGATAACCAGAACCAGAAACAAAATCAGAGAAAACATTTGTCTTTGGCCCCTCTGTTTACCTTGTGTCTCTGTGCAGTACCTTGATGAGACGGATTATAACTCTTTTGATACAATAACCCTTGGTTGCTTGGAAACATGATGTGAAGATATAAAAACAAACAAAAGAGAACACGAGAGAGACACAGAGGTCTTCTCTTCCTCACTGCTCATAAACCTGAATCAACCATGTAAACAGACCAAAGGTAAGTATTTACTCTCTGTTATGCTTTTCTGACGGCCCACTGCCACATACAAATTACTTCCCAACATCCCAGACACTGGGCTATTACAGCCAGGGGTCAGTTTATATTTGGTACTAACAGTCAGCTTCTCTGAAATGGAAGGCAAACACATGCTGTGGCCTCTGAGACATGGCGCTGGGAGCTGGGCATTTGTCTGGTCCGTAGCCTCTGATAGCTGTCTTTGATACCTGCAGGAAGCATATGGAGGGAACTGGGCTGGGCAGGAGATAACTTGCTAGCCTGAGGAATCACTTTTGAACAGCAGGCTAATGTGTCCTGTCAGAGAGTCGCATTCACAGGGAAACATAGTGCTTATCACTGAACATCACTCTGCCTGTTCTTGCAGTGATAAATTAGCCATTAAAGGCATGGCATCAGTATTAAGCAACAGATGATGCATCCTGCTCTGGCAGATGACCTTTCCTGAAAATCTCCTGTCAGCAAGAGAGAGAGATGGAGATATCTGTAGAGACTGAAATGCCTGTAGATGATGTCTAACTGCATGCTCAAAACAAAAACAGGTCAAAATAGGAGCTAGAAGAACCTGTAGTTTTATTTTATTTTCTACCATCTTGAGAATATTTAAGACTTACAGAAATCAAGTCTCCAGTCCAAAAAAATGAAAAATGTTTTAGAGTTTGTCAATGGCAATTATTGTGAAATTACACAAACATGGCAGCACAGTGGTGCAGCATGTAACATTGCTGCCTCACAGCTCCTGGGTCCCCATTTTGATTCTAAGCATGGGTTACTGTCTTTGCAGAGTTTCACATGTTACTCCTACTAGGCATGAATGAATATTTGAATACATCTGCGATGGAGTGGTGTCTCACACAAGTTGTATTCCTGTCTCGCTTCCAGTGTCTTGACCAGGATACAGAGGTTACTGAAGCTGAATTGACAAACACAATTACTGAAAAAAACATTTTGTTTCCATTTGTCTTGATTAGGGTTAGAACACAATGACACAATCTGTATCTGTTACATGTCCCAAATCAAAGTCAAACCCAGCGCATCACACGGCAATGGATAAAAACGAAACACCGTTCCTTCTGGAAACTACCGTGCAACATGTAGCAGACAGACATGGACGAGGACACGGACGAGGACTATAATACAGCAGTAAATATGGACAATAAATGCAGACAATAATACAAATATCCATATCTGTATTCGGATTTAAGCCAAAAATGGGGCCGTGGCCCTAATCGGACAGATTTATTACTTTATCTACTGTATTTTTAAATTAAATATGTACCCTATGATTTGTGTGTGGTACTGGTTTTCAATCCCTTTCTTGCATTTATTATTTTTGTTTGTACCTGCCCACAATATTTTCAAATGAATTTACTTTTGAATCTGTTTTCATAAATATAAACAAACACTGACCAGGCAGGTACTCAGGATAATGAATGAATGCTATAAATGCAAGTTAATGAAATCATTATTTCTCTTTCTTTGTGCTGCAAGCTTTATATCTGACAATTGAAAAACAGTGGACTTCTATTCACCCCTATTTGTGTCTGTAGTTGTTTTTTTCTTTTAGAACACATTAACTTTTCATTTTGAATAATGTGTTCATATTCATTACATTCCCAGTGTTGAGAGAATTAATTGTTGATACATGAAATATGGCAAGGGATTATACAGGAAAATACTGCAATTGTGCATACATTTAGTGTCATTTGACTGAATTTTCATCATGCTCCTCTTGTGCCACAAACCAGCGAACAAGCTAGAATGATGAAATCCTCCTGCCCTTCTCATGAATGTGCAGTTTACATTCCCCCTAACAGCTGTTCTCCCTAATAACTCCTGTTTCTAAAGGGAAAAACAGAAGAGATTGGATTTGTATGATGACTAATTTCTGTGTACTGACAAGAATATTCTGGCAGCACCTACATATATTTTCCTGCTCTCTTAATGCCGACGTATATTGCAGGGAAAAGTTCTGATGATGTATTATTCTTAAAATGTAATATCCGTAGGCTAGATAATTACAGTTTAAATCATAATGTGGAACAAGTTTGGAATGAGTCATCCAAATGTTCCTCTTTTAATGGGATCTGAGTGAAATTCATGTCTTGAATCACGTTAGCATGTTCAACCATACTTCATCATGTCAACGATTTATTCGGAATATGCTTTCAGCCAAATGCTTCCTGTAAGGAACAGTAGTTACTACACAGAGGGTGGGAAGTATTGGAGATAGAAGAAGATTTTCAGCACTGTTCCAACAGTAGTAGCAAGTGGATCAAGAAAATGACAAGAACTTCTCTTAATTTTATTCTATAGAATAATGATGTTTTTGATTTGATGAGAAGTTAAGGCACATTTAAAGGGCAGCTTCTTGTAGTTTCATGTGAATAATTTCTTCATTTCTGTGCTGTTGTCTTTGGATAATTTTAGCAATGCAGATTATCTGGGGGTAAAAAAAAGAAAAAAAAAACCTGGGGCTTTTGTAGCACATTTTGTAGCCCATTATCTGAAAAAAAAATTGACTAATAATAATCAGAGGTTTGTAGATTTTTATCAGCCAGTGAAGAAAAGGTCAGAGAAGCTAAACAATAGAACACAATTTGAGAAACACTTGAAATTTCTGATGGATTTTCAGTGCAGTTCTAATTCAGTACACTTCTCTGGTAATATGTGCATAATACCTGTGGCAGCGTAGCTAGTGATAACATTCAAGGTGACTGCATTGTCATTTTAGTGTTAATCTAAAAATTATAATGCATGATCATCATCCAGTGCAACATCATCAAGTTATTTTGTGTAACTGTTTAAGTTTGTCTGTTTGGCCATTTGGTGAACCACCTTTTGTGTTTTCATTATTCAATGTCTCCATTTTCTCCTTTGTCAAACATTAAAAAACATGCTACTCTTTTCTCAACTGCCATTGCCTTTTCTCTGTCAGATAGTAGTTCACACAGTAGCAGCAGCAGTCTAGTAGCTCGTTTTGAGTGGTAATCTTGTTCAACTGCGTTCACAGTGTGAGACTCATTAAAATGTCCAGACCAACTACATCTCAAGAAACATACAAAAGATCTGAAACACACATTTCTGAAGTTCGGACATTATCCACGTCATTATCCCCGTTTCCCTCTCCCAATCTTTGCAGTATATTTTACAATAGAAATAGTTGTGTACAGACACACGGTCTACACTTACACTTTGCCTTTGTTTGTGGAAATGTATTAGATTTCATTCTGCTTATTTGCTATAAAACAAGATCTTGTTGTCCACTGTTTTTTAAAATGTAATGTGGGGACCTTGGAAACACTGTCATTAACAGTCCTATCTGCTGCGCCTCACATGAGCAGGGGGCAGCATGATTCTTGCCCCAATGGGCCTGTGTTAGCACTTATTGCAGTTCCCATTTTTGACCACTAGACCAATAGTTAAAATTAACTCTATGCAGCTAAATGGGGCAGTGCGCATCTTGCCTCACAATTGCACAACATCTCGAAGGGTGAGGAAATCAATGGAATATCTGCTTATATCTGGCAAATAGCATTTTTTAAAAATTGTTGGTGACTCAAAAGAGGTACATAGCAGTTCAAGGAAATGTATGTAGTTGTGAATGAGGACATTGAGTATTGTAAAGTAGGCTCAGGTGATTGTTGATACATTGCCAGAATAGGAAGTGAAATGTTTCTCGGTGCAACTTTTTTGTTACCCAAATGATGTTAATTATTTAACAGCCCGAAAAAGAACTGAACCATGGATACCCTTCCCTCCGGAATGAAGCTCCATATAGCTGGTCCACAGCTATTATCATCAAAGAATGGAGTAAAGTTGGCAGACGCAGCGTCTCCAATACAGAGTACTTCTCCACTCCTTGCATACAAGACGTTGTGTGGCCGTGAAGTGAGCCGAAATTGTTATTCAACCAATTGCTCAAATTAATCTTAATTGAATTTCTGTCTGGGGTCATTAAAGAGTCCCAAAGTAATTGTATCTTTGTGGAAGAGAATTATTAATGTACAAGTAGGGCTAAATCTGCATGCTCAGCACAGATGGGAGCACCAATAAATTCACACTGGTCAGATCAGCTCACTCTATTATACCCGAACAAAGGTTTGGGAAATTCCTAAAACCATAAGAATAGAGTCTATGATAGGAGTCTACACAGTGCTCTGATAATGGTTATTAATTTTTAATTCACTGGTTATATTTCTATATAAAGTGTCAAAAAAATTAGCCATGTGTATGAAAACTGAGTGTGTGAATTGTCAGATCTGATTTTTCAGGTATTGATTGATTTTTTTTTTATGTAACATGTCTGAAAGGAGTTTCCAGTGTCAGCTCTGTGTAACCATCAGATTTCCACCACAGGACAGAGGAGATTTAATTTTCTACAATTTTTTCTTTTTTTTCATCAACTTGGATTTAGTGATTTGGCGGCCCTAGGCAAAATATAGGAGGCTCCCATTTCAGTGTTTTAACATCAATATTTAAATTTTCAGCATATGTTATTTAACATTAATAATAAAAACATATATATAATTAGCATTTTTAGTGGGCTCTTGACTGGTAGGTGCCTATCATCGCCCAGTACTAAGTCTGCCTCTTGCAGTTAATATGAGTAATAATAATATCAGTGATAACAGGAACTATATTGTCTTATGAACAATTCCCGGCATTACGTGATTACAAAGCATGACGTGATTCATCAATAAAATAAAACATTTCATTGTTGGCAAATTGCTGTGGTATAAGTAAGTCATTTTAATTCTCTATCCTGTACTACACATGACAAGACAATCCACAGAAATTGGGGGATGTCTTGTCATATGTAAATCTATGTCAGAGTAAGTGATACTATTAGTGTTAATAATGATTATTAAAATGTTTTTCCCCACATAAGTATTCAAATAGTGTTCAACCACACACACTTTTCTCTTACTATCCTTGTGGGGACCTTCCACTTAAATCTAGCCATAACCTTAACCTTAGTAACCAAAACAAAACCACAGGTCTCTCTCTCTCTCTCTCTCTCTCTCTCTCTCTCTCTCACACACACACACACACACACACACACTTGTAAAACAAAACAAAACAAAAACAAACAATTGTCCTCATTTTGCATTGTGCTCACAAGATTCAATCTGTCAATTCTAATCCTTGTGGGGACATTTGCTTCCCACCAAGCTATAAAAGCATGCCTCCACCACACACACACACACACACACACACACACACACACACACTATCTATTTTCTTCTTGCCATAACACTCCTCATCGTCTATAAATATTTCAGTGTTGTCACTCAAATGCTATTGATCTAGCTGGTAATTGTCTTTATTAAGAAACATCTATCAAACACAGAGTTTTCTGATGCCTATAGCAGGCCCTAAGGATAAACAACTTCCCTGTCTGGTGTCTTTTTAAGTCCTGAAAGACAATGCTCTTTCCTAGTGAAGTGGGGTGCCATTGAAACCCTGGTGAAAACTTTTAATTAGGTTTCTGCTTTCCCCAAAGAATTTTATACCTCATTACACAGATTGGTATACTGTACGAACCAAGTGCTTCATTAACGACCATGAAATGATTGGTTATGTCATGGCTGATTGTGCTATCACTTTCTGCATATTTGAGTCTTTCTTTAGGTGTTACAATTTAAGCTATGTGATGAAAGTGTCACTTTCTGAGCTGCATATGATTAATATATATATATTTTAAAAGCTACTCATACGTGAGAAATGAGTATTATTCATGGGTGTGTTAAGCTTGGTCATACATAAATCTACAGGAAATGCAAAGACAAGCTCATTCATGCGTATACATCAACTGGACTACTCATCTAAACCCTGCTGTCTTTATACCAGTGATTCATGCTTGCTAATTTCTAATGAATGCATGCCCCTGGTCATCTGAACATCCAAGTGCAGAGATTTCTTGCTGAGAAAGCAGGCATTAAAGGTACAGAAATCCCTTCACGTCCTTTAAAGAATCTAAAGGGCAGTATATAATCAGCACTGGAGTCCCTCTCTTCTCTTCTTCTATCTCTCCACATGCTCCAGGATTTCACTTATTCTCCCACTTAGACATAAATCCAGCTGTGAATGACTAACACTGTCTTGTACCAGTAGGAAACAAGCTGTCATGAAAACTGTTTCAAGTCAGTTCCATGCAATATTTGAAGTTTTTCATTCTGCTGATTTTATTAAGACTCTTTAATGTCTTCTCAGAGCCAACTTCATGGTACGCCAAGTTAAAATGGAACGTAATTAGTGTTTCACTCCTGTGGCTCATCTCACAGGCCAGTCGAGAATAAGCTGAAATGCAGAAAAAGATGCAATTTTTTTGGTTGTGCCTTGAACATTCTGGTTCCTGGAACTCCATCTTATTGACCTGTCATTAGGAATTCCATTGCTGTCTCTTGAATAGTCAACATACCCCCTTGGACCCTTAAGCTTGTCCAGAGGATCTCTATCTTTCAATCTCTACCATGCACAAATTATTTAAGCCTCAGCAATTATAAATTATTCAGCAATGCATGTGCATATGTGTGTGGAGTATAGCACACTAATCAAATGGATGCTTCACTGGGGAAGCATTAAACCTCAGAAAATCACTCTATAGTGAGAGACATGCTTTATGTCACATAATAATGAATAAAAAGTGATGTGATGGTAAAGCATTTAATCTCTAGCAAATATTCTTTGACATTTCTTTATCTATTCATAATCATGATCATTTATAATGCATTCCTGAGATATAGTTGACATGAACATAGTCAAAGGTGTTAAAAGTACACAACTTGTTTATTCAAGCAAAACTGCTGATCTAAATAAATACAAGTAAAAGATAAAGTACTGTTACATATTCTAAAGTGAAGCAGTGAAGTATAAAATCTTACGTTTACTTAAATATTAAATAAAAGTATGAGACAGATGGGCTGGTTTGTGTATTTCTATACTGCTGATATCTGGGATTTTCACACACAACAGTCTCTAGTGTTTACTCAGAATGGTGCAATAAAGAAAAGCAGTTCTGCATGTGGAAATGCCTTGTTGATAAGAGAGGTCAACGGAGCATTGCCAGACTGGTTCGAGCCAACAGAAAGGCTACAGTAACTTAGATAACGACTCTGTGCAATTACGGTGGGTAGAAAAGCATCTCAGAATGCACAACACATCGACCCTTGAGGTGGATGGGCTTTAACAGCAGACCACATCGGGTTCCACATCTGTCAGGCAAGAACAGAAAGCTGATGCTGCAGTGGGTACAGGCTCGCCAAAACTGGACAGCTGAAGAGTGGAAAAACATAGCCTGGTTTGATTAATCCTCCATTTCTGCTAAGGAACACAGATGGTAGGGTTAGAATTTGGCTGGTGGAGGTGGTGTAATGGTGTGGGGAATGATTTCTTGACACACTTTGGGCCCGTTAATACCAATCAATAAACGCTTGAATGCCACAGTCTATTTGAGTATTGTTGCTGACCATGTGCATCCCTTCAATTCCTCAATTTACCCATCTTCTAATGGCTATTTCCAGCATGATAATGCAACATGTTACAAAGCACAAGTCATCTCAAACTGGATTCATGAACATGACAATAAGATCAATGTTCTTCAGTGGCCTTCCCAGTCATTGCAACTGAATCCAAAAGGACACCGTTGGTATGTGGTAGAACAGGAGATTCACAGCATGAAAGTGCACCTGAAAAATCTGCAGGAATTGCGTGATGCAATCATGTCCACATGGACCAAAATCTGACAGGAATGTTTCCAACATCTTGTGGAATCCATGCCCTGTAGAATTGAGGATGTTTCAAAAGCAAAGGGAGGCCCTACCCTGTATTAGTTTCCCAGATAAAGTGCTTAGTGAGTGTATAAAAAGTGTATTTAGCAACAGACCAGTTACAGTGATGGGTATTACGTCTAATTCTCATTGTAGTATACAGCAATAAACATAAATGTCAATTATTAAAAATGTTGTACAAGACAATTTACCCTGGGACCTACTAAGAAAAATATCAAGCATTTAATTTCTGCAGCAGTTTAATCTCTCTTGACTCTCTAGCACTAAAAAGCTCCACTGTTAGCTTTCTAGCACTACAGCGTTTCCCTTTTTGCTTGGTCCTATTCCTTTCTGGTTGCTTTATTTTCTGCTGCTTTCTGAGGCTGTTTTGTACAGTCCACTGTTGGCAAGAGTGCAAAGGGAACATTTGGTCAAGTGTCAGTAAATATATCAATAGCTGTATTCCTCAGCTTATCTTTTACTCCACTGAGCAAGCACTTTGCTTCCAGTTGATTTATGGCTTAGCCTTGTGTGGTCTGGGCTGCTCCTGATTGGTTAATACTGTCAAACGTTACTAAAAGCTTTTTATTAAAGTTACTAAAGTCTTTTATTCCATAACAGTCACAGAAACATATTTTGCTCAGAGCATAGTCTTCAGATTCAAATTCACAACAATTTCTAACATTCATATATGACTGGCATCCTGACAGTCCATGTTACTGATGAATAACAAGTTTCTCCGGATGGCAGGCTAGCACTTTGGTGTGTGAGTGTGTGTGTGAATGGGTGAAGGAGAAACAGTGTAAAGTGCTTTGTGGAACCGCTAAGGTAAAAAAAAAAAAAAAAAAAAACCTATATAAGCGCAGACCATAACCAAACCAGATATTTTTCTAAATGTCTTTCAAAATGTCAAATGACTATTATATTGAGGTACCAATAAGAAGAATGTACTACCATCAGTGTTGGGGAAGCTACATATAAATGGTAACTTATCAAGTTACAAGCTATTATTTTAAATAGCTAAACTACAACTAAACCACACTTGTTTTAAAGCAGCTAGCTACATTACAAACTACTAAGAAAAAGTAGCTATCTACACTGAAGCTATTGTATAAGCTATAGAAAGTCAAGGCAACTTTTCATTTTATTGTTCAGCTAATTTATGCACAAAGCAAAATTTACATGGTTACAATAATGTATAGTTTACAGACAAACGTATCATTTTCTATGTGAATCGTTCATGCTTATAGACACTAATAAATGTGGCCATGGATGTTCGATAGTTATGTTTTGATCATTAGAAGAATAAAGAGAAAACTGGTTAAATGAAAAGGAAAAATGCTGTCTAGCATTTAGTTGTATTATACTGCTACTTCACTGGAAAAGCTACATTATTTTGAAACTTGCTCAGCTACTCACATCTACTAAAAATGAACATAAAATGTAGTATAGTGGTATCACTACTCCCCAACATCGACTACCATTTGCATTTATTATTAACACAGAAATATTTTATTTATATTTGCATATTATACATACATTTTTCTTACAATCAAATGCAGATGAACAGTGAAATCTTCAGACACATTTTAGATTTGTTACTCTGTATAACAACGCTGGAACAGCTTCTCACATTTCTGAAACAGCATGCTCACAATTTCTTGGTTTCAATAAGCTGTGCAACTTTTAAGAGCTACACATTTCAGCTTTCCTGACAGGGTGACATTTTCTGCCATCATGTTCTTGCTATAAATCCTTGTACCCTCTAACTTGTTTTTCCACTGGAAAAGATAGTGTGATGTTTCCTTTCTTTATAAAACGTGATGAATTACATTTAGCACCCAGCTCAGAAATGCTCATCAGTCTCAGCGGTACCCACGTGACATAATCAAGTATGTGTTTAACAGCAATCAGGGCTGACCAGCTGAAAATCAATACCAGATTGTCAAGGCAGGAAAAAAAACAACAAAACATTAAGTCTATAAATTGATAATGTTGGCTAAATGTCTCAAAGGATTTGGGGTTGTTTTAGAGGTATTTCTTGAGGAAATTACTATAGTCATAGATCACATCCACAACCCAAATAGTATGATATATAATTCTGGGAATAGAATGATATTAAGGCATGATATGATACCAGGGTTCCATTTTGTCCTGTACTGAAGGAGAAAAAAAAGAGTCTATTCATATTTAATAGGAAGCAAAGATGAGGAACTTTAGTTTTCATCTTCTTTGTACCCTATTCAATTCAGACCCATGAGATTCAAGTTAATAAACAAGATGGATGATGGGTATGCTGTGAGGACTAAGGATGGATTTGAATAAGCCATGTGAAATGGTCTAATTGGGAACAAAACGCAGACTATTTAACTGGGCTCTCTACCAACAGACAGCCTTTTTTTTTTTTTTTTTTACTTCCCTGTAAACGGGTTGGATAACAGGCTTTAGGTTTATAATTAGTATGTTGAGGAGCACTTGAGACACACTAATACTGAATGAGGACCAGGCGAGGTAGACGCAGGCTTACAAATCTAGATCTAGCCATGATTCTGAGTCACACTCAGATATCAGAAACTTATAGATTTCATGAGATTCTCTTCAAAATGTTTTGAAAAGAGCTAGAGGCAAGATGTATGCAAGTGAGAACTTCTAATAAAGAGTAAAATCCTCCCACAATGGCTCCCATCTCTACAATTTTTAATCATTGCATTACCTCAGGCCAATAATTTGTTTTAAAAAAATCCTCAAAGGTCTGAAAACTGAGAAAAGTATGATGAGCTGTAATACAAATTCATGTCTTTTTTTTGGATCCTTTGGCCCATAGAAGTGCCATATCTATTAAAAGCAGTAGACAGTAGCAATAAACCATTTATCCAGTAGTTAGAAAGTCGATCAAGTTAATGAGTACTGCCTGCACTGCAGATCTCTCTGGTAACAAAAAGTTGTGACATCTTTCTTTTCCCTTGCTGGTAGACTGTAGAGGCACGGCATGCTAATTGTCACGAAGGAGGAGAGCTAAAGACGGTGATTAAGCCTGCAGACGAGACGTAAGTATTGCGCTCTGTACATAGGGAGTCAGCCTGGGGTTTTCTCCACCGTCATCTATTCTATTCACAAAGCAAATTGCAGGCCAGAACAGTGCTGAACAGAAATAGTTTCGCAGACAAGATAACAGTCAATTACAGCCGAGAACAATCAGCCCCTGTGAGAAAGAACAGGAGGGGAGGAAGAAGTGAAGGACAGAAAGGAAAAAGCAAACGACAGAGCTCCAACGCCTAGACAGCCGGAGTTTATCTGTCTGTAATTTATATTTGCTATGGGCTAAATGGACTGTGAAGCAAGCCTTCCTCTGGGGATGTGGATCATTTCCCGATTTATGGAGGACGATTGCAGTGTGGTGTTCACTGCTACATATGTACAGCGAGTGGGAGGTGGTGGTGCAGAAGGAGACAGGTGGAAGATGCCTTCTGGCCTCATTGATGTGTCTCCTTGCCTCACATTCTGTCATACACGCACCAATGGCATCAACACAAGCCTGTTAAATGCATATGCAACAAAGTAAAGCAAAATTACTGCACTTTATAGTATAAATGCAGAATAATGGACTAATTTAATATTGCAAGAAGAAGGGTTTTGTTTAGAGTTTACTTGTGGATTTTTTTGGTCTCATAAATCAATTCAAAGCCACCACAGGATATCATCTAAGAGAGAGCCTCGAGTTATCATCTGGGATGATATGTGATTTGGTTATCTGATAATAGCGCTATTTGACACAGCTTCCTATGGGTATTGATTAGACTGTCTGCACACATGCCATATCCATTCCCAATTACTGTAAAGCCCTTGGGTGGTGTAACGTTTCTTTTTTGTGATAGTTCAGTATGAATGGAAGCTGGAACAAGCTAATAAAGGAAGCTTTTCAGAATATAGGGCATTTTTTGGTTGTTTTTGGCCTAGGCCTGAAGCAAGTGGGAGTATGATGAAGAAGGTTAGGCAAGCTAGTAAAAACAGGATGTCTGAATTAATGATCAAAATCTAGCAGAAGCTGTGTAATATGTAACATCACTCCCATTGCTGATATCCTATGTATTGGCCTGATGGTCATGTGCCTGTACAGAAATTTAGAAAAAACAAAACAAAACATGCGAGCAGGCCAGGTGGAAAATTTGCCCCAGTTCAGCTGCCAGCTAACAAATTTTGGGCACCTTGCCCAACATATTTACCCCTCAGTATTAGGAGTGTTTAGAGCTTGTGCCACATAATAAACCCTGAACTATTTTTCTGCAAGATGCAATTTTTGAATCTTTATCAGTCCTCTTCTTAATTTCTGAATGACGTGAGTGGTTTTTGATTTTGTGTGTAACTGGGACAATGATTTGGTTTATTCTCTCTGTTCATGTGTGAACAAACAATCTCTTTAAAAAAAAATCATATGAAGTGGAATATACTGTACAAGGCTGATGCGGTTTGGTTTTTTCGAATTCATATGAATGAGGTCATAACAAAAGTTATTGCTAACTACAACCATAACTCTAACCTTCATGACATTTAATATGTATTGAATTGCACAAATTATTATGATTTTGCAAATGTAAGGAAAACAGAAGACAATGGCAACTATTCATTCATTCATTTTTAAGTAACTGCTTTATCCTTGTCAGGGGCGTGATGAATCCAGCAACACTAAGTGCCAGGTGAGAACCTTGGATGACACACTAGTCCATGGCACACTCAGGGCACCATGCACACATTTACACAATCGTTCAAATACAGAGGTAATTTACAGTAGCCAGCATGTACCAGCATGTTTTTGAGAGGTGAGAGGAAACCAAAGAACTCACAGGAAACCCACATGGACACACAGAGAACATGTGAAACTCCACACAGAGAGTAACTTGAGCTCTGGATCAAAACAGAGACCCTCGAGCTGTGAGGTGTTATTACCCACTGCACCACCGCAGCAGCAACTAAAGAAAGGCAAATTCATGGGCTGTGTGAGTTCATTTTTTCAGCATCTGTTCTTTAACATTATTTGAATAATTCAAAGCAGGCCAGTTGTAGAGGGAGACACTCCCAATAGCTTACACAGTCCATGAACACAGGAAATCTGTAGGGGCTTCTGCTGGACCCAACCTGCATTATGTCAAATGATATTATCAATTATGATATTATTATCAACAAAAGTAGATTCTTAAAAATATTTACAAGCATTTCAGAATTTCTTAGTACATCCCCTTTTTGCTTTAATGACAGTGTGCACTCGAGCTTACACAGACTCCACAAGTTTGTAAAAAACCTGATGATCCATGTAAGGTCAAATCCATTGGTGTGTCATCTGAACATGTGCTTCTATGGAAGGGATAAGACTCATACAAAATCTGACCTTTTGTACAAAGGAGTTAACATGGTCAATATCATAAATTTGCTTACATTTAAATAGTGGCCTAAAAATTGTGCAACATCTTGAATATTGAATAGTCAAGAAGTTACACATTTCCTTTTTTTTTGTTTTAGAATATTCCAAATCGTAAAGCCTTCTGTTTATTCCTGATTTGAAAATTCCAGATTTTCAATTTTACATTTAGATGTATTCATTTAGCAGACATTTTTATCCAAAGCAACATACAAATGAGGAAATACAAGCAAAGCAATATATCAAGCAGAGAACAATACAAGTAGTGCTACCATACAGGATTTTTAATTGAGGTTCTAGATGAGCAATGTGCACAGAGAAGAGGTGCAAGAGCCAGTGTAAGTGCAGATTTTTATTTATTTTTATGAATTACAGTAGTTACAGTTACAGTAGGGGTTAGTTAAATGTAAAGAAGAGGTGGGTCTTTAGCTGTTTTTTGAAGATAGTGACGGACTCTGGTGTCTGGATTGAAGTTGGAAGTTCATTCTTTCACTGAGGGACAGTCAGTTTGAAGATTCTGGAAAGAGACTTCATGCCTTGCTGAGTAAGCACTACCAGGCATCGGTCATTAAACCTCAAGGAGAGTTCTGAGGTAGAGGGGTGCTGTTCCAGACAAGGTCTTGTATGTGAGCATCAAAGCCTTGAATATGATGTGGTCTCAGACTTTTGGACTCCACTGGATGTAATCAAGGCAACTTCACAGCTGACTGTCATTCTTATATCATAAAAGTATAAAGTACTGCCTTTCAGAGAGTTATGGCAATTGGCAATATAGATGTAGGCGTAATAGAATGTATACAAAAGCAAAAGCAATACCAGGCCTTATACAGAGTTTACAGGAAACAGAAAAGAAAAGGGATTTGACTTCTATTTTGTCATGAATCTCATATTGTTTCAACAGCTGAATGATACTGTTCAGATCTCCTTCTCTTTCCGTCAGGTCTCTATGCAGTCTGCATGGAGATTGCCGCTGTACGGCATCAAAAAGTTATCACGGACAGTACTTTTTCTAGGGCATGGTAAACATCAAAGTTTCCTCAAGAATGCATGAAGGTAGGAGAAAAAAGGATGGTATGAAAATGATCTGTTTTCTTTGGGGATACATCAGTTTAACGGAATATCCAAGGCAATTAAGTACTGATCAAAGCCCATTTGGATAAGCGCAAGCTTTAACAAGATAATAATTTGTCTGCAAGAAAATACATCTTTTTTGTGTAAGTGCTTGTGCAGTTGCATACTGTGCATTTCTGCTGATCTTGTTTCTCTGATCATGGAATGGCAGATTCCCGTCTCACCACAGCTAAACCCTCATCTACCAAGAGGACAGCAATGACTAAACATAGGCACATTTGTAGGTTGACTTAATTTGAGTTTATTTTCACGTCATATATGTAGCTGCTCTTTAGCATTGTGAATAAACAAAGCAGAACAATTACAGAGTTAGACACTGACACTTGTTACATGGTTTTAACAGAAGACCTTAACATGCCCATGAACAGAAATTCTATAACCAGTGGGTTATAGAAGCACAGATAAATTTCCAGCCTGATACCAAAGCTTACTTGTGTGTACTTTTTACATTTTGGAGATTAAAATTGGCTAATGAGTGAAGTAGCAAAGCACACTAATGTAGAATGGCATTATATGTGTGTCATCTTCATTTAATGAGTATGCACTCAATAGGCATTTAACATAAACCCTGGCTAAGGCATACCAATAAAATATATTTCAATTAAAAGTTCAATGTTTTGAATAAGCAATGCTTTATCCGTTTTGTATCCTTAGGGACATTTTTGTCTTTTTTTTTTTTTTTTTAAATCTTTTTGTCTGTGTTAATGCAAACAGCTTAAATTTTGCAAAAGGTGTGTATTTTTATTGGAATTTTAATATTTTGCTCTCATTTGCTTTCATAAATCTATTTTAAACTACCTACACAAAATAGTTACACTCAGGACCTTAAGTCCCCATTGAAACCCATTCAAACTGCAATATTTAATCCCCATGACGTTAAAGCATAAAATCATGCATTCTATGTTAACAGGCTTTTATTTTGTTGACAAGGTTTCAAAACATTGAATTTTTTTTTTAAAAAATCTGAAATGTGTAGTATTTTCTCACATTTAGCCTCTCGGGAAAATACATGCTTTTCCTTTTTTCTGATTCTGCTGTATTATAGAGTGCTGCAGACCAGCTGAATAAACGATGCAGCTATAATTGTGTGGGTGTGTTTGCATCGATATCAGAGTTGTGGTTTATAGGTGTGTACTGAAAATGTGTGTGAACAGTTTGAAAGAAAGAAATTATATTGTACTAGAAATCACAAATCCCACCCCATGTATATGAGTCAAAGAAGGTTACTGAGCTTTGAGCATTTTGCATTATGTGAAGAAACCGGCATTTACAGGGTTAAAATTCAAGTCAGTGAAAGTGGAAATTTATATATATACGATATTTCTATGACAGTTTTTTGACATGGACATTTTTATCCTTTATGGACCTGGCTGGTAGGTTTTTTTTGTTTTGTTTTGTTTTGTTTTGTTTTTTAAATCTAACACTGCATAAAAAAATATGAATGCATCAAAATGAATGTTGTTGTTAATCATTGACATATCAAAGACTGTAATAATCAAAGACAAAAATTCTGCTTAGCATTTAGTATATGGAAAATAATTACTATTTTTCTTTTTTTTTTTTTTTCATAAAAAAAACATCTGTTGCATTATGTAACCAAACCAGCATTTAAAGGGTTACAATTCTGAAAATGAATGAACGTTTGGTAATTATGGTTGGAACTGATGCTGTGAAACATCAGTGAAAGTGGGAAAAAATATTAACATATAATATTTTATGTATTTTTTGACATGGACATTTTTGTCCTCTATGGACCTATGTGTAACATTTTTAAATTGACACACAAGGGTTAAGATATTATTGTAAAAAATGAAAAGGTTTATACAAGTATGCTGACCTCCAGGTTTTCAATTAACTATCTATTAATGGGTTGAAATGACTTATATCATAAATTGCTGCTTTTTGCCATTTAACCAAATTTTGATTAAATCTAATATGTTATTCTAATCAATTTGTGTTTTTGCTTTTTAAAGTTACTGCATCTTCATGACTTTTTCCAAGTGTATTTTTTTTCTTCAGTGTTAGTTTGTTACCAATCTTCTATCTATATCTGCCCTACTGCACAATAACCAAGGAGATATACAGCGCTCACGGTTATAATACTCTTGCTCACAAACACTACAAATATAGCATCCTCCTGGTAGAGATGATAAGAGATTGTGTAGAAGTAAGCTTTAGAGATATGGGGATCTCATAAAAGATACAGATGGACCCAGACCTGACACCAGCAAAAAACCTCTAACCCAGATCAGACAAAGTGTACTGAAACAACAACTGCTGATAAGACCTGATAATGCTGAAACAAATAGAGATACAATATCAATACAGAAACTGCCCAAACAGAAGATAGTATCAAATAAACCAGAGGCATGCACTCAGAAAATACACACAGCATACACAATCAAGCAGGCAGAATGCTGCAGGAGATGTGGGAAACTTCTTCAGAATGCATGGACTCTGTGATTAGCCAGACAGACTGAGTGCAGGAAGTGCAGAAAAAAGGGATGATTCTCAGTGTGTAAATCAGTACAAAGAGTGGATCTAACAAGTGAAAACAGAAAATACAACTAAACAGAATACAGAGTACCTTGAAATTTGACTTAGATTAAGAATAACTGCAATGCAGAGACAAAGAAAGGAAATAAGGCAGAAAGGAAGGTAGGTATATAGGTGCAAGGGAGGGAGGGAGGAAGGAAGGAAGGAAGGAAGGAAGGAAAGGTACATTCACACATACAGTGACATACATCAACCAAGCGACCAGAAACCATTCATTTTCAATGAGAGCTGGTCACTTCCGGCGACTTGAGTGACAGCGACAAAAATTGAGAAATGTTTAACTTTATGTAAATTTCACTTGGTGCAGTGACTACCAATGGTAGGGAAGACAGTAGAGCGCACGTGATCCATGATCTGCCATGCTGCCTGCAAGTCCGAATTGTTTCATGGACTTAGACAGCTCGCACTTACACCGCAGATAGATGGACACAGTGGCAAAGTGCACACACTGCTTCTCCTTCATCTTGTAGCCTATGATGCATATATACACTGGTGAATATTATATACAAACACTCTCTCTCCAGAATGTTTAATTATAGCAGCAAGGAAACTTGATTTGTTGTCAGTTCTGGAATGCTAGTTGTGCCACCCAATGATAAATGTAACTATGGCAACCAGTAGTAGAAACACCTACTGACAACTTCATAGTACAGCAACTGTTGTCTTGCAGCAATTAAAATCGCTATGTGTGAACCTACCTGAAGGGAGGAAGGAAGGAAGGAAAGAAGGATTGACCCCCACAGTCTGAAAATAAAGTTCTTTGGATACTCAAGAGTAACCAGCTGTGTGTGCCCAGAGCCGTTAGTGTATTTTGTTATTCTTAATTGAACCGGTTGCAAAGATCTGCGCCAAAGAAGACATGGTCCGAGCAAGTCAAGGAGGACCTGAAAAACCCCTGATTCAGTCTCCACAATGCCAAGGCCATTGCCATGGATTGTATAGCATGGAAAGGCATTATGAGTGAAGTTCAAAATCCAGTGGCACCCAGCGTACCACCTCCGGAGGCAACCCCTCCATATCACCAGCTAGGGACCAAAGAAGAAGAAGAAGAATTGAACCACCAAAGGCTAAGGCTTATCTATATGTGAAATCATTTACTTAATTGTTTTAAAGCTGCTATTCACATAATAGAAGAGCTAAATGAACTTGAATGAGAGCAGTAATGCCCAGTTCTGAAATCTAATCTGAGACTGGCCAGCATTACTCTAAATAATAGCAAGAGCGTTACTATTCTTTGCCACCAATCTTAAGCACAACATGATGCCAGTCTGGAGCCCAGGTGCCTCTTTGTGAAGTACTATAATAAAAGAGCTCTGATGCAAAACTGCACTTCAGAGGAAACTGTCAACTCAATTTTCTGTTCAGTATCATACAAGTAGACATCAAATTGGTTTCACTCTAATTCAATATACTAGTGTAAAAGTTGCACAGCTTTGTGGTGTCAATCGACTTTGTACAGCTGTATGGCTGGATATAAAGATCAGCTGTGCTACTGAAGGTAATGCTAGCTGCTGCTTAATATAACCTTAATATATCTAAGTAAAAGAAGAAGTAAAAGACCAAAAAAAAGACTAAAACTTCTGCCCCAAGATTTTTAATCTGTGATATCTGTGTGATATAGCAAAGTCTGGCAGGTAAGTAACTTCAATGTTTAATATAAGATCCATATAAAAAACTGACTTGGTAAACAAGCGATGACAATGATAATTAGGTGTTTGCTATACTGAATTTAAACATGAATTTTCAAAAGGATGAATGCAACAGCCAAACCCTGGAAATGGTATACACTAGTCTTGCTGTCTGGGAAGATTTTACCCTTTTAAATGTAGAGATATGCTCTGTCACATTGGTGGCTCATTATTTATGTAGATAGAAAAATCTGTTCATGCACCTTGCAGGATTTCCTCATTTGACTACTATCTACTTAGTCAGGACCCAGACTAGATATTTGGAATGACTATATCAAATATTCAGGTTGGACTACACAAAACACAACTGTGTTTTTATGGAAGGAGAAATATATCACCTATTAACATACTCACCAGTATGCACAGCTATATTTGAGTAAAAGAAATACAACTGGTAGAGCTATGTGAAAGACATGTGACAAGGTGTGTTCTGGAATTCTCTGTATGCATTAAAAGAGATGAAGTGGCGAAAGTAGGTGCCCTAAGGCTTAGCATTGGATGAGACAACCGGGAGGAACAAGCCTGGTTTATAAGAATAAGGTTCCAGATCTGAAATTGCTGAGTCACCTTCCACACAAAAAGAGTTCAACTTTTGAATTGACTGTCTCTGAAGGCACTTAACAGCCTAAGGTTCCCTTATAATGATTATGCTATTCTGAACTTCTCTGTGGCAGGGGTGCACGTCTCAGATACGGGGACAGTGATAGTAGAAGATGGGTACCTAGGGGCAATAAAACTAGAGAATGAATGTAATATAATTGGGAATAGATGTTGGAAAGCACTTTCTATGGTGAGCCCATTTGAAGCAACTGATTTGAGGGTCACCAAGTTATCGAAGGCCAGAGTGGAATGGGAGCATGCTTTTGTAGTCTGTTCTCTTGTTGCCAAAGAAGAATCATTAGAGTAGATGATGGAGTTGGCTGTGTTGACTTGCAAATTTGTAGACATCCCTGCAAAAGAAATGGGAAAGGATCCTTGTAAATATCAAATGTTGGTAAGTCAGAGACCATCCCAAAACTGTATGTTGGTGAGGGGAACCAAGGAGGAAGTAGAATAGCAAGCTGTAAGAGCCCTGCCATGGGCAAAGTGTATCAAGGGGTCTTAAATTTGTATTTTAAATACTTTTCTTGTCCCCAAGATTGCCCACTGGCAATTCTATTAGAAGAATATATCCAAAATACATATGTAGAATGAAAGCTGAAAGTTGAAGACCAGGGCATTGTGGAAGTTGGTATGCAGAATTTTCAGATTCCTGCTGCTCCTGTACATCCTGTGTCTGTTTGTAAGGTGTGCATATGACTGTAAAACAGCACAGGGGGATTGATTGTTGTTATTGGTATAAGACTGTTTTGAGTTTTGTTGCCACCAGTTCAGCTTAAATACCGACAGACAGATAACAGAGCATTTAGCAAAGGGAAATAAAACACAGTTCATCTGACTCTTCTCAGAAATATGAGGCCTGCTACAAAACACTAACTGATTTGTGTCAAATGAGTTGCATTGTGAGTAGTCTCAGCCTGCCTGCTCTAGATGCAGTGCCCACAAACCACGGAGCATCTGATATCGTTCATATTTTCTGGCCACATGCTTTAGGATCTTAAGGTTGCAATCTGACTGACTATCCACACTTCAGTATATATAGACTACTGCACACCACTTCCCAATGAGAACAATTTTTTATGCCGTGACAAATTGGGTTTTCAGAGCAGGACTGAAAAAAGGTCATGGCCTCCCAGGTTTAAAACTTATTTAAGACTTTTGCTTGAAACAATTAGTGGCAAGTAAACAAATTTTTCATGCATGTTTGACAAAGGGAGGGCATGGTGGTCTAGTGGTTAGCACGTTTTCCTCGCATCTCCAGGGTTGGGAGTTTGACTCCTGCCTCCACCCCATGTATGTGGAGTTTGCATATTCTCCCGGTGCTTCAGGGGTTTCCTCTGGGTACACCAGATTCCATCCCAGTCCAAAGACATGCGTTGTAAGCTGATTGGTATCTCTAAATTGTCCGTAGTGTGTGAATGTGTGTACGAATGTGTGAATGGTGTCCCTCACCTCATGTCCAGTTCTTTGGAATAGGCTCCAGGCTCCCGCACGACCCTGTGTAGGATAAGCAGTACAGCAAATAGATGGATGGATGGGTTGACAGTGGGTTATGAAAAATGTCTGTGGATAGTCATTTGCAGTCAGTCAAATGGCCTCTTGGATCTAAAATATAAATGGTTGGCTTGCAAGAATAGGTAGTGAGGGGCTTCCAGTCTCTGTCGTGTGCCTATAGTACGTCAGTGGATCACAAGTTTAGGTAGCACCTTCCATGTTGTTTTTCCACTGTATGCAGCACATGGACATTTGGGCATTGTTTCAGTCAAAAACTTTGACCCACCAGTCCACATTGGGATGTCTATGATCCACTATATTCTTAAGGATATTCAGTGAATTTGTTCCTTTTCGAATAAGAATAGACTTGCATACTTACTTAGCATCTTACTGCTAAACGCCTTTTCACCCCTGTCATTACACATTAAGCTTTTGTGTTGTCTCTTGACCTCTGACTCTATGCTCTTAGACACTGGATTGTTTGCCTTTCTGTCCAAAACAAAGAAGAATGATGGGCATCTCCCTTGGAATAAAGGAAAATCAAATTCACATTGGGTGTGACTGTGAGCAATTATGGGTAAATTATAAAGACATAAGAATACCAGTTTTGTGAGCTATTTTTAGTGAGATGCTGCTCAGCTGGACTAGCCTGTCAATGTTAATTTTATCTAGACATTCATCACAGAGGATGTGGACTTCTAAAAGACCCGATCAGGTTTTATAACAGAGTGTCATAATTTTCAATCCGTGTTCTGTGTGGGAGTGTTATTTACTCTTAATGTTGCACATCAGAGACAGTGGTAAGAAATCCGCAGCATGTCACTGACTTTTTTATCCTGTCTCGGAAGACTGCCCCTTGCTTATTATAACAAATTGCTTTTATTATGTGTATGAACTTTTAGAAATTGCGATTCTGCCATAGTCTAGGATCAGTAACTTGTAAAGAGGGGAAAAATAATAATAGCTAACTCTTGAGACAGGCTGATCTTTTCTGCTTTGCTTTACAATACTGTTTCTTATAAGACTTCTAACTTCTCACAGTCGAAGCATTGACTTTAGTATCAGATGACACTGCCTGATGCTGAGCAAGCATTTGGCTGCATTTCTTTCTGTCCCCTAAGTAAATGAAGTTTATGTTGCAGAGAGATTTATGGGTCTGTCATTGCACCGTCTCAACATATTAAAAATCCATGTTTGTGGCTATTGTTACTGGCGACTGTTTGCTGACAATTTTGTTGCTGATACATCACTCCAATGTTATGTCTATCCATGTGTAATTGTATTAGTTTAGCCATATTCAAACCTCTTCTTCAGGCCCCATGATTTTCCTAATTATCATCCAATGCCACCACTAGCCCACCTGATTTGTCTACTTGATGTCTAATTATGTTGAATCAGATATAGTAATAATGAAATCTCACAAATACCTAGTGTGTTTTTTAATTGCATTTATTCTAATATTATACATTGTCTTACTGCTTAAAATGTGATTTTCTTTGAATGGTATAAGATGTATATTGTAATTTACATTAAGGATATTTTTAAAAGGCGTAAACAATTACAGCTTGAAAATATGGTCTTGCTTTGATATTACGCCAAGGCTGTCGGTAAGTCACAGCTAACTAGCATGTTACTTGAAAGCAGAAAACAGGTACAATAATTAATTGGCAATTAGTGCAGAATTCAGCAGAAGAAGGTTCCTGGAAAAGATTTTTAATTAAAAGCAACCTAAAATTTTAATAATGTTGGTATTATACAAGATTTTGTATGCTTGATTGTTAGTCTATCAAACAAATATCCAACAAAGGGTACAGTAGTGATACCCTGCGCTTCAGAACCAAAGTTAAGTGCACACAGTCCCATAAGGCCTTGTTTACTCTTTCTGCAGTAAGTGGGTGAACTCAACTTCAATGCATTTACATATATTTGCATATTTGGCATGCTTTACACTTCTGCTGTGCCTCTTCTCCACATATGAATTTCAATTTTGAAGCATACTTAAGGAGCTTAACACTCTATCCACATTTCTTGATCCTGACCCACTTTCTGAAATGCTAATACTTAAAGCTGCCATAAGCAGGGGGTGGTTTACGAATGCCAAGTTTGAAACCTCAGGTTGATTGATTTAAGGAATTTCTGAAATGCTTATGTGTGAACAGAAGCTGACACATTATAGGAAAAGACATGTGACACATTTTGAGATGGCTCAAGTGTACAGATTGAAGGATTCTAGCTTGATGGAGCAGGAAATAAGGGTAGGATTATGTTAGAGTTAATGATGTGTCTTATGGAAGCAATGGCATTAAAAAAAATTTTGGTTCCACCATTGCCAACAGCAGCCTACAAAAAAAAGTGTCCAGAAAGGAAAGAAATTTGACTAAAAATTCATTCATTTTCAGTAATTGGTTTATCATGGTCACAGTCAAGGTGGATCTGGAGCCAATCCCGTGAACACTGGGCATAAAGCAGAAATACACCCTAAATGGGATACCAGTCCATTGCCAGGCTCTGTGCTCACACACAATCCCACATACATTCATACCTTCATTCATTCATTCATACCAGTTTAGCATAGCCAATCTTCCTACCAGCATATTTTTGAGATGCGGGAGGAAACTGGACAACCCAAAGGAAACCCATGCAGACATGTGTAGATCATGCTTACTCCGCACAGACAGTAACCTGAAGTCAGGATTGAATCGAGGATTCTGGAGCGGTGAGGTGGAAATGCAATCCGGCGCATCGCTGTGGCATGGCAAGCATAGACCAGTGAAGACATGTCATTAGATGATTTAAACTAAAATTAGACCTGGGATCACAGAGCTCATGAGCATTACCGTTGAGCTTATGCCAGTTCGGCTAATGGCCACAATAATGAGGAGTGCAGCCCTACAATAGCAGGAGTGGTTTGTTCTGCACTAAAGCTGCACTAAAAGCTTATTCACCATTATAAACTTTTATTGTAAAAAATATATATATGGTTTTATGTTTGCCTGTAAACCATATATACACTACATTTTTACAATAAAACTGTATAATGTATATATGGTTTTATGTTTGCCTGTAAAAAATATTTGTACATTGCTTTAAAATATTTATTCAGCATGTGGCTGGGTGCCAGTAACGAATTCAGTTTGAACTGCTTCAGAACTGGGTCTGTGTCTCATTTAGGCCAGATATTAAAATAACATTTGGACTTGTTCCAGCTTAGGACCAGATGTAACAAGATTCTTTGTTAACCTGTGCCCATTATAAATCAGTTTGCCACAGATCAATATAAATTGATCAGTTTAGGTATTGGGCCATTGTGTACAAAGACACCTGGCTGGATCTGGAGTGGATGCAACAATACATTTGGTCCTAATCTGATGCAGCATACATTTCTTGCCTAGGAAGGCACTGGTGTCACTTTCCAGTGCTGGAGAGACCTGACAGATTTGAAGGACTTGGAAATAAGGCTAAGTTAGCTTTGCTTCTGCTTGACAGGTAATTATCCTCATCACCCAGCCATCCTGACATCAGGAAGTCTCCATTGTTTTCAGAACATTGCTGCTTCTCAAATCTTTGAATAAGAGAGATGCAGTTTTGGGTTAGAGATACTAAGGTAATTAGTGAGGTAACATAGTGAGTATGTCATTTATTGATTAATTTTATTATATAGCCCTATACATTTGATTAAATTTGACTTCATTGATTTCTCTGGTTTTTTTTTGTTTGTTTTTTTTTTTGTGTGTGAGTAGAACAGTTTCCATCCTTCATTGTTTTTGTTGTTGTTGAGGTACAGAGGGACAAGTAGGCTTTTGAATATTTTCCCTGGTAGGTCACACCACAGTCAAGCATTTTCTTTAGAAGTGTGAAAACTGCAGGGATATTTCATTTGAGTCTGGTAAGGGCAGCACATTGGATCAATGTCCACTTCTCTCTGGCTGTTTCTGTGATTATAGTTTGTCTGCCATTGACACACAAGTTTCAAGACCCTAATATACTGCTCAAGGAGATATATTGCTTGGGTGGTTCTATTGAAATCTGTTATTTACAGGCCCACTATGTTAGCTGCCTAACTACTACACACCCACTGGTGTTTTGTTGGGATTAACTAACAAAAGCACAGCTGTGGGTGCAGAGTTTTGAACTAACCAATTTATCATGCAAATTCTATAACTTTTTACATTGTTAATTTTTTTATGGTAGGTGTGGTAATTGTGTTTGAATGTCTCGAATGGCGTTAAAAAAGTGACATTAGTCTTTAACAAAGCTATCAACAAGTGCAGTACATCATCCATCATCTTGTTTGTTTTGAGTTGAATGGGTCACATGACTGCTTCACATGACTAAAAATACATCATTGTTTCTGAATATCTCCATTTTCTCAGTCCACATTAAAATGCAAAAATGGGGTTTTCATATTTATCCACATGGGAGATTCAAAAACTTGTTTTTCAAATTGATCCAGATTAATGTGGACGTAGCCTAAGAGACAGACGGTGTGTTTCAATCAGGTCCCAAATTCAGTACTCAGGACACTGATCTGGGAGTGTGATCATTTTAAATGTTGTCTCAATCACAAAATTCTTCCAGTGCACTGGAAAATTTGCTACCTATAAAATCCCACAATGCACCGCAAAAAAACAGGGAGCATCAATCGATGCTCATTATGTCCCTTACTGGAAATAACGTCATGTTTTCTGAAGCCTCTCAGCTCAAAAAAATGGGGGATAAACTATCAGCCAACTTCATCTACAAATGTAAGTAGCTTGTTATCATTGTTTTAGTTTTCAAATGATTACTTGTATTAGCGATTTGTAATTTTATTTGACATTCTATATATGGTTTGTTTGAGTCTAACAACTTTTACGTGTTTAATGATTTAAAAAAAAATCCATTAGCTGGCCTACAATCCTGCTTGACATATCATCACATAAATATGACATATAAAACGTATTATATAACATATTTTTAAGTTTAAAATTTTTGGTGATGTTTTACAACGCAAGTACGTAGTCATATAACCGGAAATTGATTTATTAGTGTCGCAATGTGTAGTGAGCCTTACCTGTGCCCGAATTCATCTATACAATATACTGATTCAAGATCTAGGGAGCTGATTGAGACACACCGAGGGTGGGGACCTTCACTAGCTGGCAGAAATTAGCAATACCTGCTATCATCACTTACAACAGCTTGAAGGATGTAAGACTACTTACTACTTATAGAGATGCTTTGTGAAGTCAGATTATTGCAGGGCTAGATGAATGCTGGATTCACTGGATTTTCTACCTCACTTGTATTTTCTTAAAGAATCATAAATTTCTTAAAGAATAATAAAGTTGTTTGTGTTCATAAATGTTTCCTATCAAACTCCAGTTTGAAAACACCTTTACTCATGCAGTGACTGCAACAGGAAGAGATAAAAAGAGAATAATGAAGTAAATTATAACAGAGAGAAAGAAAGTGGTGGGCACTACTGAAAGAAAGGGAGGGGGCATACTCTTTCTTTCATTCAAGAGGACAATTCTCTGAGGCTGTGCTGGAAGAGAAGGCAGTAAATGAGTCTCTAGAGAGAAGCCATTTCTGAACAAAATGACCCCCATCCGGAGCTTAAGGGCTCTGAAAACAAGAAAGCTGCATGAAGCAAGAACTGGAATTCACACAGGCTTCATTTGGAATACATTTCACACAGTGTTTGCTAGATCATTCACTCGACCTCTTTTTTTTTTATCATTCTCAGCCTTCATCATACAGACATTCTCAGTCTCCATTGATATATTGATCAATTAAAACTGCTGGTAGTGGGGCTTGAGAATTTGGAGGGTAGTATCTTTCTAATCTGTGGTTATCTGATGGCTCAGTGGTTAAGGCACAGGAATACTAGTATGTTAGTATGTAGTTTGGGATGCCAAACAAGTACTCTTGAGAAGATAGTTATGTCCTCAAATCTCTATCAGCTGGCATTATCATTATCCTCAGTACTATAGATGCATTATGAGGATAAGAAACATTATTGAGCATATAGTCACATCTCAAAACCAGTTCAAAGAGCAAACTCTCTCAGCTTTAGCAAGAGCTGACCCAATAGCACTGACACAGCATCAAACTGAACCTGAACTGTGCTTGCCTTGAGTGATCAAAGTGAGCTAAAGATAATATTAGCTAGTAAGCTAAAACACAAGCTTGTTTTTTTAGGCAAAAAAGGTTCACTTTACTCTTATCTTATACTTAACTCTAATTATAGTTCTATGCTTATGCACAGCCTCTGATGTGACCGTTTTTGCCCTCTGCTGTGGTTTTGCAGCTCTGGTAGGCTATACCAAATGGTCTGTAAATAGCAAGACAGCTAATATGATCTAGCCAGCTAAAACACATAGCCTTATGTCTGGTCACATTTTGGATGTTTTTATTATCCAGTCTAGGTGAGTTTTTGTATGATTTCTGTGCATTTTGTTATCTGATCTGTGCAATTTCAAATCCCATACTATTTGTGCTTTCCAGTCTGTCTTTTAACTAGCTAGCAAATGCTAAGTTGCTGCTGTTAACACTGTAGCCACAACTCATTTTTGCCTAAGTTGGAGCATGATGGTGCATAACGGATCCGTGATGGTGTGTGGCGAATACCCAGAAAAAATTGCCTCCGAGCTCTGACTGTGTAACCAGTAGGGCTTGTGGCAGCTCATAGTATTTTTTTCTTCCCTGACCCATGTCTTTTTTTTCTCCTTTTAACAAGAGAAAAAAGCTTGTAAAGGTCACTAATTTAAACGAGGTTATTAATGGACAAACATATGACAAAAAATGAAAACCAAAAATAAAAACAACAATTAATTTATGTATGTAGCACATTGTAACACTTTATGCTGCCAAAAGATAAATAAGTGATATATTTATATACAGTATTTCTCACATCACCAGTTTTAAATAGCTCCTGATAAAAACTAAGTAAAAATCATGGCTGGAAATGACAACCAGCAAGACATGTAAATGAAATGTGTTTTTCATTTTACCAGTCTGCCACATGCTTATATGAAGTAACTCATCAGTGGCTGAAAAAATGTTTCATTGGAGGAGAAAATTTACTTTCAGGAGTGTCTCACTCCAAAAAACTGCTCTGACAAAATATGAAGATTAAAAAGAAATATATATATATATATATATATATATATATATATATATATATATATATATATATATATATAAATACATGGTGAGCTGGAGTCCAACCTGTCACTCCCTTATTCTTCAGGAGACTGCAACGCACAAGGAGAAGTCTATTTCAGGTCTGTCACAGAATTGTCATGGACTTAGACACTGTCAAGTTAATCTGGATCTGAATTTAATCTGGTTGCCAGAATGTTAGGCAGACTCACTGGCCATTTCCTCAGACCCAGCATCCAGATACATCCATCCATTCATTTTCTGTACTGCTTCAGGGTCGTGGGGGAGCCTGGAGTCTATCCCAGGGGATTTGGGGCCTGAGGTGGGGAAACCCGGGTTGAGGTGCCAACCCATTGCAGGGCACAATCGCACACACACTCACACACACTACAGACAATTTTGAGATACTAATCGCCTACAATGAATGTCTTTGGACTGAAACCAGAGTACCCGGAGGAAACCCCTGAAGCACAGGGAGAACATGCAGGCTCTGCATGCACAGGGCATGGGTGGCAATCGAGCCCCCAACTCTGGAGGTGGGAGTAAAACGTGCTAACCTCTAAGACACCGTAACCCCCAAAAACTTTTCTTCAGTGTCAGTATCTGTCAACTCATTCCAGCGCCATGGCAGTAAATGTAATGCAATGCAATGCAATGCATTATTGGTATCTGTTGTTTATCCCTATTGGTATTGGTGTCTGTGTAATGCTACAAATAGGGTTACGGTTAGGGTTAACCAAAAGTGGGAATGGCCTAAATAGCAATGGATGTTCTTTCTTTCTATCTTTTTTTAATTATTATTATTAAATATGAACCCTAAATTAAGTATGAGCATGAACTTAAATTAAATATGTACTGTGGCTTAGTGGTTAGCATGCTTGCCGCACACCTATGTTGGGGGTTTGAATCCTGCCTCTTCTCTGTTTGTGTGGAGGCTGAATGTTCTCTGGGCTTTCCAAAGACATGTGTTATAGGATGATTGACATTTCCAATTGTCTGTAGTGTGTGATTGTGCCCTGTGATGGGTTGGCGCCCCATCCAGGGTATCCCCCGCCTTGTGCCCCAAGTTCCCTGGGATAGGCTCCTGTGTAGGATAAGCGGTACAGAAAATGGATAGAGGATGGATGGATATCAGCATGGTCACCCACATCAATCAACTCATTGGTCTCAACTAGAGATGCGCATGACCGTTTTTATAATCTCGTTTGTCTTTATTTTTGTTTGCACCTGCCTGTTATATTTTCTAATTAATTTAGAAATCTCCCTGTCCTGTGTCCTGATTTACACGTCTGGTTCCAACCAAATGCTCTCTGAACATTTCTAGCTAGCCTGTATTTGTATCTATTTAGAAGATATTATTTGTTCATTCTGAATAATGTATTCGCATTTGGTTTATCTCTAGAACATATAATATTTATGTGCACAAAATAAACCAAACCCTGACATGTTAATGTTGCTGGGTTACAAAAAAGGTTGATATGAACAAAAGAGTCTAACTATGCAACCACTGAAACAGCAGATTAAACAATTCCAAGTCTCTTAATCAACCTATTCATGGTCAAGTTCATCAGACTGGTCACACTCCTCTGCAAAGTGCCAAAGGCTCCCCTATATAAACTATGCACTGAGTGTGTGTGACGTCTTAATGCAGCATTCATGTCCGTGATGTTACTGAGCTTTATTTATTGCACTGATATATTTTAATTTGAGTTGATTTAATAAGATATGATATTTACCTCTTTGGATATGCGCTGCTTAACTCTGCACTGTTCCTGTTTCTGTGATAAATACTATCTCAAGTCTGGAAGTCTGTCAGAACTACTCACATGCGAATCACTTAAATAAAACATACACTCGTTCTATACATTTACTACATTTACACAGGTCTCTCACCTAAGCTTTCATAAGAGTAGGATCCATAATGTCAAGGTCATCTCTGAACAGTGACATGATTGTGCATTGTTCACTGGAACGGTAGTCGGCGAGAATAAAAGCTAGGGATTATGCTACTACCCAAGGAATCAGAGGAAAGGCTTGCAACATTTCAACTCTTGTTTCTAAAAAGGAAATGTTCTAGCATTTAAACCAGAACGTAGACATCATGTTGTCATGGTTACTGACTTGGACATCAAGTGTATAAATACATTCATCTGATCTCTAATCTTTGAACTTGAGGAATCTTGCTAATCAATATGGACATTTGAAGTATAAAAGTAAGGCTTGCTTTCAGAGAGAAAACATCCACATAATGAACTCAAACACAGCACACACATTGTATTGAATGAATTGTGTTGAATGAATGAATCTACAAGGTCATGGTTACAAGCTTGGATGCGATTCCTACAATGGAAATTCTTATGAAAACCTCAGGTATTCTTGATATGATGAAAAGTAAATAAAGCATAACTGCTGGCATGTGACTGGTAACCATCAAGGTTATGGTAAAAAGCACGATGCATACTTTTTGGGCATTACAGTCACATTGTTATCTTCAACCCTGAAGGAATAGTAATGTCTCTCTTCTTCAATATCAAGAGCTTTCTGTTTGCTGCAGCAGGGAGAAACTGAAGCACAAGCAGATTTCTCTGTGGTACTTTGAACTCCAAATATAATCCATTAAATAAACATTAAACGCCAACTGTTATTTGTGAAGACCCTCGAGATAAAAGTTCACCATGGTCATGTGCTGCATCTATTTTTAATTGCCTTTTAATTGGACACATATTTTAAAGCAGATTTGCTGCTCACAAACTAATAAAGAACGGGAATTTTAGGAATTACAAGCATTCCCTTAATTCTAATCACATTTTATGGCAGCCAAGAGGGTAAGATTGTCTACTTATATTTATAAGCTCTAGCTGAACAGACTGTTCTGCAGTTATTATACACTGTGTGTGTGTGTGTGTGTGTGTGTGTGTGTGTGTGTGTGTGTGTGTGTGTGTGTGTAAAACCTGACTGCAAGACAGTGGAGACATTTTGGCATATACAATCATATACATTTTAATGGCTGTAGGCTTTGCACTATCATTATTCAAATTGCTGCTAATGATACATCTTCACATCTGAAGTGGAACCTCTGAACACTTATTGCCCACAAAAAGATCTATGATAAATGTTAGCTTATAAAAAGACAAGAAGAAGACTTAACAAGGAGGCTGCCAAGAGACCTATGGCAACATTATAGGAGCTGCCAAGTACTGGTCGCTTCCCTGCATGTGACAACAATCTCTCATGTTGTTCATGTCTGGCATATAGGGTAGGGTGGAACATACGGAAGCCCTTTCTAAATAAATAAATAAATAAATTATATATATATATATATATATATATATATATATATATATATATATATATATATATACACACACACACACACACACACACTATATATATATATATCCAAGTCTGCTTAAATCTCCTCAAGCCATGTGAATTGTTTTATGTTCTGATGAGACCAAACTAGAACTTTTTAGGGATATATCTAAAAGATATATTTAGTGCAAAAACAAGACATACTGATGGTGAAGCACGGTGGCAGCATCCAAGTATCAAAAAGGAATGACTTCAGAAGAAGAAGACCAAAGTTTTGCAAAGGCCCAGTCAGAGCCCATATCTAAATCATATCAAAAACTGATGGAATGACTTAAAGAGGGCTGTGTAGGGGAGATCCTCTCACAATTTGATAGATTTTGGAGCATTTTTGCAAGGAAACGTGAAATAAACTTGCTAAATCAAGATGTGCTAAGTTGGTAGAGTGCTGTAACACAAGCAAAGGTGCTTTAACAAAGTATTAGTTAATGGGTATGCACACTTATGCAACCAGGTTAATGTAAGGAAAAAGCAATTGAAATAGTTCAACACAACAAATGCTTCTAGTGGTTTCCCCAAATTCAACTGAAAATGCAACTTATAATGATTTCTCTAGTTTTAAAATTATTCAACCCCCTGAATAGAATCCCTCATAACAGCACAAACAGGTGTTGTCTGAAGCACACCTGATGCAAATAATAAAGGGCTTCATTAGTTGCACAAGATGTGCTTGAGCTGGAACACATGAAATACCTGAACTGGCTAGGGGCAGAAAATTTTTGAAATACCTGGACGGGGCAGAAAAAGGAAGCTATCAACGGCTGCAAGCAGATTTCTAAGAAGGCAGGTTGTGAAAAACCCTCAAGTGACTGCAAAAGACCTGCAGCAAGAATTGGTGGCACAAAGGTTTCAGTGAGCACAGTAAGGCATGTACTAAATACAGAAGGTTTCCATGCCTGAACTCCAAGACATACACCACTACTGATACAAAAACACAAAAAAGTTGGCTTAAAATCATATAAATTCGGCACAGAAGTTTTGGGATTCTCTTCTCTGGAGTGATGAAATAAAACTGGAACTTTTCAGCACGATGGATCAGTGGTATGTCTGGAGAAAGAGGAATGCAGAAAGAACACTCTGTCCACAGTCAAGCATGGTGGTGGCTCGGTGATGCTCTGGGGCTGCTTTGCATTCTCTGGCACCTGCAGCATGTGGAAGGAAAGATGGATTCATTGAAGTATCAGGAAATCCTAGGAGAAAACGTCATGCCGTCTGTGAGGAAGCTGAATCTTTGGCGTCATTGGACCTTCCAACAGGACAATGATCCCAAGCATACCTCAAATTCCACCAAGGCTTGGTTGCAGAAGAAGTCCTGGAAGATTCTATAGGGCCATCACAGTCACCTGTAATAAATGTAAAGTCACCTGACTTTACATTTATTCATTTATTCATGACTCTCTCATAGAAAATCTCTGGTGGGATTTGAAGAAGGCAGTTGTAGCACGCAAACCCAAGAATATTACTGAACTGGAGGCCATTGCTCATGAGGAGTGGACTAAGATTCCTCAGGAAGCTGGTGTCTGGCTATGCATCTCGCTTGCAGCAGGTCATAACAGCAAAAGGGTGCTCTACTAAGTACTAAAGATACTTGCCATGAAGGGGTTAAATAATTTTAAAACTGGAGAAGTCATAAGTTGAAACTACTTGAAACATTCATTGTGCCACTCCTGATCCAGAAGCTTTCTTGATTATCCAAAAATAGGTCCAGAGCACACAATCATGTTCATTAATCAGTGCTTATCAGTTATTCAACTAATATAATAAGCAAGCCATAAAGAAACAGGTAGTGGTCAGCCCTGAAATAGACATAACTAAAATATCTTGTGTTGTTATTGTTCATAATTCACGAGTCATTCTTCAATCAACATCAACAACACAGAGATACAGTACAGCTGTCAAAGTGGAGTCTGTGAAGCAAAGCCACTGGTTCCATGATTATTTAAATTATTTAATTTTGTTACAGTGGGGGAAATCACACACCACCATTATCAACGTTATTATATTGATCAGTGAGGCTTTAAATGGTCTCTTATATTAAATGGATTTAATCCAATCCTTAGTAACTTGATAAATAATGCCTTACAAATAAAATCAATTTGACACTTAGTAGTACCTACTCAGCATGGCTCGAGGTCCCTTTCAAGAACCTTCAAACTAACTGTTCCATGGTGGTGGAATGAACTTCCAACCTCAATCCGGACCGCAGAATCTCTCACCATCTTCAAGAAACAGCTACAGACCCACCTCTTCCGTGGACACTTAACCAACCCCTAAAAACAACAACAACAACAACAAAAACTTATTCTAGCACTTATATCTCTACTCTGCGCACTTTGCTTCTTCTGGAACTCAATTAATGGATCTTGTATTGTAGCACTACTTGTATTGTTCTCTGCTTGATATATCACTTTGCTTGTATTTTCTCATTTGTAAGCCGCTTTGGATAAAAGCCTCTGCTAAATGAATAAATGTAAATGTAATGTAAATGTAAATTTGGGCCTAATGGGTTTTGTAAGTAGAAATGTTATGTCTAACTACACTTCCCAGAATACAGTGTGGCCTACAAATATGGCCATTGAGGATTACAACACACAAACTCTCTCACGTTCTTGCTCACCAGATTACTGATTACACACCCCTGGAGCCTATTACAATCACAACACACTCACAGTTTAAAAGGACTCTCAGTTGTCACTATCATTGTGAAGTATACACTGTGTTATTTTGTACCAGTCGATGCCAAACCTTTGAATTACTGTTTGCCTTCCTGGTTATTGAACTTGCTTAGTCAAACCATCGTTTGTTCATCACCTGACCCTTGCCTGAATAATTACTCTGCCTTTTGGATCACATCTGTTTTGTTTGCTACAGTTTCAATAACCTGCACAGTTTAAGACCTGCACTTGCATCCGTACCTGCTTCCTTACAATAACTTTCATGAATAGAAAGCTCTCTGGTTCTAATAAAGTACAGAGTGTTAAAATGGAGTATTGGCATGGCTCGGGTCAAACATCTACTCCTGCTGGGTTCTCCAGGCAAGGCGGAGATTACGTCTGACAATCACCACCGGCATCTCGCTCACACACAATGTGTTTTCATTTTCAATACAGATACCTTTGAAAACAGACTGAGCCGTAGACAGGCAGAGAGAGAGAGAGACGGGGAAAGAAAGAAGCAACTTATCTAACATCACACTCTGTTTCAGTAATCAAAGTTGGAAAGCCAAAGCAAGGTGATTTCCAAATGCTTGCTTAATAAGTGTTGGTCTTTATAGAGAAACATATAAAGCTTGGGGTTTGGACTTTTTTGTGCTTATCAGTGGGCAATTAAAGCTGTTCATTCCCTGCATAATGCTCTGCATTATGAATAACTCTAAATAGAATTAGATCTAACTATATTAGAAGTAATCGGATGCATGTTTGGTTTAGAGCTGCAAGAACTAATTGATAAAATCGATAATAATCAATTATGAAAATCGTTGTCAACGAATCTCATTATTGATTAGTTGGTCTGCGTGGCTTGGGGTACGTTTACTCATTACGTTACTTCTGTTCCGAAAACACGCTTCAGAGAGTAAATACTAAAGTTGTGTCCCAAATGATGTACTATACACTTACCCTGTACACTATGTACTCTACCTTCTAGTGTATGAATTGTAGAAAGGTAATATCATCTCAAATCTAACACTAGTGGTTTTTTTTTACTAACCGGAAGTATAAGCCGCATCCTAGTCAGTGGTGCATGATGTCATATGCACATAACGCGACACCACTAGCTTTAGCAGATACCCAGAGACACCGACAGTGACTTTCTTCAGTTTACTGTTTATTAGCGTTACCTTTTATTCCCAACATGACCCCAGTCATCAAGAGACAGAGGTGTAATCGTCAAGTGACTGAGGAGGAAAGTGTGCGACCTCCAAGTCCTCTAAGGCAGGAGTGCATTTTATATTAAACACTGCGGAGAAGTGAAACTTTATAAAGAGGAGTTTGTGTACCACGGAAGCATGACAGTTGCTTGAAAGGTTTAGTTTAATTTAAGTTTATTGTCATTATATGCTGAATTGGCACGCTTGCAATGTAGATTCTGTTGTTTATTATAACAGAAGTGATCTATTAGTAATGAGGCCTAATTAAAACACTACGATCAAAAGTAAACAGAAGTATAACCATATTCCTAAAGGCAGTGAGTAACAGAAACCACAAGGTGCAGTAAAAGAGAGTTTTTATTATTAATTTAGGACTGTAGTTTAATTCAGTACTTTTGGCACATCCATAAAATGTAATGCATACATACTATTATATAATGTAAACTTATATATATATTTATTTATTTATTTACACATACATTCTCACACATAAAATGTTGTATAAATATTTATGCATTATTTTTATGGATTCACGAAAAGCACTGAATTAAACTACAGTCCTAAATGAATAATATATATTCTGGTGTGTGTCTGTGTGTATTGGGTTCTTTTCAATCTTGCATAATTGGACAAACAGTTGTGTAAAGTTTTAGTCTGAAGTTTATATTTGTAAAACACCCAGTTTGTGGATTTTCTTTTAAATAACCAAAAAAATGGTACCGAACGCCACCCACCCCCATTAATCGAAAAATATTCAGCCAACTAATCGATGATGAAAATAATTGATAGTTGCAGCCCTAGTTTGGTTATTTAGTCCCTCCAAGATTTTGCGATTTTGCAATCACAGAAATTAATGTACAATCAAGGGAACTCTGCAATATTCAGAGGAGCTTGCACTTTTTCTAAATTACCACAGATTTTTCGCAGATTTGGGCCAAGACTCATCATATGACATCATCACAACACACATTCAGCCAAAGCCCTCTTCGATTCACGTGCACCGAACACGAGTCCAGCTAAAAGGTCTCATTTACCAACAAACATCACTGCGAAAGACCGTACAAAACAATTTAGTGAAATTGCAATTCCGGTAATTCAAGTAGTTTTCTGCAAAAATAAAAGCACAAAAAAACTCTAAAAGTTGCATCACCATTTTGAAAAAGGCAGCAGCAAAATCATTCACAATCACAAAAAACTCAAAGAAATCCTGTATGGACTGATTATTTGATTTGACCACTGAAGAATTTAATGGCATAACACAACACAGTCTAAAACACTGAGGTGTCACAGGCTTTTTAGATTTCTTCTATATATTTTCTATTATTTCTGTGACATGGTATACTGATAAATAGTTGGTGAATAGTTGCTGAGAGACATTCAACTTGTAAAAAGGTTTATTGCATTGAAAATGAGGTGTGCATAAAATTAAACAAACATAAAATTTTGCTATTTGACAACAGCAATTGTAACATTTGTGAGTGTATTTTGTCTTTAATTGCATGTGTAAGTGGCTTTAATGATGTCATTTTTCTATTTATACATTCTCTTACAGTTCTAACGTGGAATATATATAACAGTCATTGTGCTAGCAGATTAACAAATTAAACCACACCATTAAAGACATGTTTTTTTGTTTTTTTGTTTTTTACTTTTTGCAACAGTTTGAAGTGCCTCTTTAAAAAATATGCGTATTTTCAACCACTGATATCTGTGTGGTGCTTTTTCCCCTCAGTGTCAACTAGCTAAGTATTATAAACTACATTACAGGATTTGAGATAGAAAAAAAATGAATATTGCGCTGTCCTTTAAAAAAATAGACTAAAATACATAAATGCAAAATTACAATGGAATGATGGTGTAATAGCACTGTGTGACATGAACTGATAGAAAGAAAGAAAAAAGAAAGAAAATGGTATAGATAGTACAAACTACAGTAATGAAAAATAAATGATAAACTGCAGATGTTAATATGAACATAAAAAGAGAACTGACCAGCTCCTCTGATTTTCTTAATAATATAAGCTTCTTGATGTATTATAGCCAGGCGATTGTGTTTATAGAGCTGTAGTCACAGTTTAAGAGACATTTAGGTATTGATTGAAGGGAATATATTTTTATTAGTGAGTCAGTGGCAGTGCCATATAATAGAGTTTAAGAACGTGCCCTATATGGATGAGTCTGTGTGTCTGGGTGTGTATGCGTGCATGCGTGTTTTCAGTGTAATATGCTGTCTGAGATTCATGTCTTCTTCTGATGAACTATTAATCAATAAGATGAGGCTCCAATTAGTTGCAAAACACTACCAGTTTCTAACATTGACTACTGTATTGAATGGCTAACTAGCTAACCAATATGATGCTAATATGATAATCATTTTCCCATGCATCACTTTAAGTTGAGCTTTATACACAAAAAAACAGGCTACAAAGAAACAGGCAATATATATTACACAGGATATTATTCATATTTCACAGTGATTTACCCAATGTCACTATTGAAAGAAATGAGAATAAACAGTAAAGTTAATCAAATTAGTGAAGTTGGCTACCCATTTGAATAGAAATAAAGTATTTGTATCAATTTTCTGAGTGATTTTGAGCGGAACTATATATTTTAATGTGTGTCTTGCCACCCAATCAACACCGTCCAAAATATGAAAATATGTTTGTTTCTGCTACACTCTGCTATTTTATCTCTCAAATTTAGTGATATTTGTAACATGACATCTATGAATTAAAAACTCCACAGATGTTCAACAGTTTCATCTTATTTACCCTTTTTCTCAGGTCATGTGTGTTAGGTCAGTCGAGCGCTTAAATGTAAATGATGTCATCTAGCATGTCATTCAAATATTAGTATTTGTATGAGTTTTTTGCATTGTACTAGCCCGAAAGTACAAAAAAGAACTTTACAAATGTGTTCTCTCAGGAGTACACTGTGTCTCACATAGAGCCACCTTTATCTCTAATGCTGTCGCACTACCTTGATTCCCTGACTAGCAGGTGAAAAGGCTGAGAAAATGAAATAGGTTTGGATTGCACTTTCAAATCCATTTTACCACAAATGCAGCGAAGAAGAAAGGTGCTGTTTTCCATTTTATACTGAAATTGTCTTAGTGAAAACATTTTCTATCAGAAAAACATTGGCCATTTTTGACAGTTTTTAATGCTAAGTGAAACTTTAAATAAAAGATGAATAATAATTGTACTGCAGTGCAGTAGAAAGCATTTGTGCATATACAGTATAAGGGGCAGTATATGAAACTTATACAATGTTTCATGCTTGTACAGGACAGCGCAGTGGTTCAGCAGGTAACGTTGCTACCTCACAGCTTCTAGGTCCCTGGTTCAATGCTTTCCTTTCACCCACCAAAAACATGCTGCTGGTGAACTGGTTACTTTAAATTGCCCCTAAGTGTGAATGTGTGCATGCATGGAGTCCTGTAATGGTGCCATCCAGGGTGTGTGTCACCATTACCCTGACCAAGATAGCACTTAGTGAAGATGAATGAATGAATACTCATTGATTGATGCTATTTTTTTTTAAATATGTTTATGCATATAGTCTTTTACTTCTGTTGTATAGTTCCTATAGTTACATTTGTATAGGTCATGTTGAAGTATTAATTTTTGTTGTTTGTTTTTTTTTTTTTGCAATTAATTTCTACTATTAGAATTAAAAATAATAATAGTAAGGTAAAGTAAACGTGTGCTGCTGTTTTTGAAAATAAAGACAGTCTTAACTTTAAAAAAAAAAATATTGACCATAATTGTCTCCTCTGTCTTCTGTAACTATTTTCCCAGCTTCCAGGAAGTGGATAGATAATGTCTCTCTCTCAGCCAACATGGAACAAATGGTACAATGTCAGATTTGTCCTTTGGAAGACAGTTTACTGGTAGTGCAAGCAACCTGGTAGTCTCTTGCCTGGGGGTGTGACAGGAGCTCAGCATCAGCCTATTTGTTTTCTGCAGGTCATGTTCATGTGTGTAATTTTTCTTTTGGACATTTTCACTTGTGAATTTTCATCCGAGGTGTTAGGTAGTTGTATGTTTAACAAGATGTAAAAATGTTAGCGATAGCTAGACACCACATTCCCTTTCAGCCTCAAAAACACTTGAATGGACCCACCATCCCTCAAGATACAAGACATCAAGCATAAAGCATCTTAAGGCACACAGGTGATGGAATGAATTTCCACTAGCTGTCCAAACAGCTGAGTCACTGGCTGTCCTCATACGTAGACTAAAGACTCATGTTTTCACCAAGCACTTAAACTAACATTTATATGAACAAAGAAATGCCTTTTCTTGTGTGTTTTCTTTCAGGTTGTATTAACCCCCTCCAATAGGGTTTTTGCTCTACGGTAGTCTTAGTCCCTGACCTAGGGCTCAAACGCTCCAGCATTCTTCTTAATACTGCTCCTGTGTTTCTGGTTCATTCACTACACTCACAATAGCAATATCTGACAGTCTGTAACATACCTTTGTCATACATACACAACTATGAAGGCAAGAAAAAAGCATATCTTAGATATAACTCATATAAATATCTTATATAAATAGATGAATAATAGCTAGAGAAAGGGGGCACAGTGGCTGAATGAGGTTGGGGGTTCGAGTCCCACCTCTGCCCTGTGTGCATGTTCCCCCCGTGCTTTGGGGTTTCCTCCGGGTACTCCGATGTCCTCCCCCAGTCCAAAGACATGTACTGTAGGCTGATTGGCATTTCCAAATTGTCTGTAGCGTGTTAATGTGTAATGGGTTGGCACCCTGTCTGGGGTGTCCCTCGCCTTATGCCCCGAGTTCCCTAGGATTGGCTCCAGGTCCCTGCGACCCTGTGTAGGATAAGCGGTATGGAAAATGGATGCATGGATGGATGGATGGATGAATGGATGGATAGTTAGAGAAACCTGAATAACAAGTTATCTCACTATAATGACGAATGAAAACAATGTTACTGGAAAATGTGAGAGATGCACTATTTCAAAACAGAAATGCGTCATAGCACTGAATGCAAATAGCCCATTAGTTCTGTGACTCACATCAGAATGGAAAACTTATCAAGTTATTTGCAATTATGTGCATTTCCATTATAGTTGTCGTAAAGGAGGCCTTTTTTTTTAAATTACCATTCTGAGTTATAATACACGAATGATATACGGAGCATTTTGTCCATCAGTTGGTGCCATTATTAATCATGGTTAAAATGATTATTATTATTATTATTATTTAAATTGCCTTTCACAACCCGTTTGTAATGACCATGCAAAAGTGCGTTTTCCCTTCCTTAATTTCATTTGGACCTCACTGCCACTCCTACCTCTAGCACGATTCCTGCTTTATCTGATCACCTGACACGCCTCCTCCTCTCGCGCCGTTTCCGCGCGCCCTCTGCCAGACGAGCAGTTCAGCGCGCGCATAGCAGCGCACACACTTTCGCGCACTGCACAGCGGGAAGCGTGTCCAAGCGTGCACTTTGAGAGGGGGTAAAGAAACCCCACGGAGCTCCGTTTCCTCCCGCCCGTGCGTTCATTCATTCACACAGTGCAAATAAGTGATGAGACTGAGAGAAACAGATGCCGACGCCGCCGCACTTCTCCTTCACGTTCCGAGGGAAGCAGATCTGAGAGCGCGCGCGGTGTTTTCCTGCGGTTCTCAGACGTGTGACTCACGGCGCTCCTGCTAAACCACTCTGCTGAAGGTACAGCGATGATTCCGGCTCCCAACGCCGACTGCATGCAAGGTATTGTGTGTGTGTGTGTGTGTGTGTGTGTGTGTGTGTGTGTGTGTGTGAGATTGAGTGAGATTGAGTGAGAGAGACTGTGTGTGATGTATTTGCGCGGTATATCGCGCAGCGTTTGTCTTATTTGTTTGTAACCTAGAACGATGTAAATTCACATTACAGCGCATAGTAATATGTACAATTTACTTGGTTTTTGGGGCTAGTGGTTATATTGCCTGTCTTAAATGGCAACATGCTTTCACACCGGATTAGAATTGACAAACGTGTAATAGAATTGGCAAACTTTCCCTGGTATTGCACGGATTATCCAAAGGGATTTGTAGGCAATAAACCTGTGCTCAGGGCGCTATCGAAATTCTTTCAGTTAAAATGCGTTGCGTGGGATTTCCACTATCACTAAGTCTGGTATTAATAGGTTTATGGGCGAGAGACTGCAATACTTACTATCAGGACTAAAACTGGGATTTAAGAGCGGAGGAAGTCCTACTTCCATGGGTGTCAACAATGCACAATGTACAGGGAACAGTACAGTACTGTTTTATATGTGTTATGGTGTTTCCAACCTGTTGTTCCTTTTCTAACCTAATATTATGAATGTAACTGGCCAAGCTTTAGGTTTTCAGTAGTCCTTATTTGTCTGTTTTGGCATCAAAAATGATCTTCAGAGCCTTTCCTGGCAGAGATCCAAGCTTTTAAACTAGCACAGTACACATATATTGCTTTAATGATCAGATATACTGTATGTGCATAATTGCCTCTCTGTAAACTAATGCAAATCCTTTGTGTCATGCTCTGATTTATACTTAAAATACTGGAGCTCAGGTGTACTCATTGTTCACACAAACCAAAACTAGGTGCACGCCCTCAATATAACTTCTTATGATGTGAACATTTTCCCCCCACAACCTATAATGAAAATAGACAGGTAGCCTATTGTTATTTTGGGGGTTTTAATTTTTGCCTTTTTTTTAGCCTGGCTAAGACATATCCATGTCTTAGAACTGAATTCGAATCGTTCAATGATTTCTTTAGTCCATGTGACTAAAAAGCAACAATCCTAGATTGAAGCACTTGGTCCCCCATCCTGTTGATGCCACACTCTTGACTTTCCTTGGTTTCAAGTGCCTGTTAAGCTCTCTTAGAGCGGCATCCTGCCTGATTCTCCTTATTAGCGGTGCACAAGTTAATGAGCGTGTAATTGAAACAGCGCTGTGTGCTGTGGGTGATACGAAAGGATCCAAGCTTATGCTTCAGTGAGTCTAAGCTACTTAAGTGTTGAAGGTCCAGAGTCCTGTAAATCTGTGATTTCCCTGTTAACACGCGTCTCAGTCTGGGCACTAACTCAATGGTTAAATCAGGTATGGCAGAGAAGAAATCAGCAAACGGCCCTGGACTCCAGGATCACAGTTGGCCAATGTTGTCTTAAGGTCTCTAGCATTATAGGTGAATAGACCCAGGCAGGCCAGATTACATGAGTCTCGAGGGATCCACACACCTGTGCTGACCCTGTGCCTGCCAATTCATTATAGTGACTAAAGCCTATCGTCATCGCATCAATATCCATTTGGAGCTCCTTTCAGTGAGGTCAGAGCTTTTTTTTTTGTCCTAGTTAAGTAGATTAGCCTGCTGTAGGTGTAAATCAAGTAAAATAATTTAACTTGGACAAAGAGTTCAAGATTAGCTATTTGAAGACGAAGCAGTATATCCATCTTCTCAGTGTAGCTTATCAATGGAGAGGTGCAGTAGCGGTGTTGGACTTGATGCCAGCTTGAGTTAAGCTGGCTGCTTCCAAGCAGCTGATCTGTTTAGTGTTGAATCTTTTTGCCATAGGCTTAGTGATTCTCGTTTAATTAGAAAAATATGTGTAGGTGGAGTGTGTTTATTTTTTATTTACTCGTTTTGCTGTGTCAAAGAAAACATTAATGGCTGTTTGTGTTTATAGCATATCATTTATTTAAATGAATCTGTTTTGCATGGTGAAAGCACATCAATAGCCACCAAATGCAGGTTTTCAGTGAAATATTAAGACTTTACTACCAGGAGCAATAAAATTACTTTTAATAAATCCTACTGACTGTAGCCATAACACTGGTGGGGAATTTGTTCATATACTCTTAAAAAATAAAGTTGCCAGAAAAGGTTCTTTAGAGCGATTGGATTGAAGAATTATTTTTAAGAGCCTTTTGAGGAATGAGTCTTTAACTGTTTTTGGTGGTTTCAAAATGAACTAAAGAATTATTTCATGCCATAAATGTTTAAATCATATATAAGATTCTTTATGACTGGAAATGAATTTTCAGTTCTTTCAGTTTTAACTAAACCATTGGTGTGAATTACTGCCATTGTAATGCATTCTCTTTTCCCTTGTGGTTTTGCTTATCATGGAGGATAAAGGATAGGTCTGAAATTCTCATCAGTTCAACACATATGTAATATTTATTAATCATACTGGTTAAAAAGGTCAGGCTTTTTGAGAAACCATTCATTACCATTGCATAGACTTAAATTGCTTCTTGTGCTTAAAGTTGAACACACAAGTATAAGTAATGAAGTGTACTAAATACTAATATGTAGCTGCCATATGTGTGTGCATGTCACTGATCATTTAAATATGAACACCCTTACAATTAACCATGCATTGTTTTAGCCATAGTTTCAAATGATACCTAATAAAAGGACTGCAATATTTTGTTGTTTTATTAAGCTTCATTGCTTTATTCTTCACCGCCAGCATCACGGTGGATCCGGAGCCACTCGCATACATTTTCACACACTCCTTTACATCTAGGGGCAATCTATCATAGCCCGTCCACCTACTGGAATGTTTTCAGGAGGTTGTAGGAAACCAGAGAACCCAGAAGAACCCACACAGACACAAGGAGAACATTTTAAACTCCACAAAGACAGTAACCCGAGCTCAGGATCTAACCTGTGACACTGTGCATTTTTGTAAGTGCCAACAAAAGAAACATACAATACTGATCAAAATCAAACGTTTTGCTTTAAAGTGGTGAGGTATTAAGCTATAGTGTTCTTATTTTTGTGTTGTTTTATTAAAAAAAAAAAAAAAAAAAAAAAAAAATGAAAACATTAACAAATACATGTCGCATGCCAGTTGCACATTTATGGAATTGAGATGAATAAAGCTGAATTCATTTTCTGATAACTTTAACAAGAATGTAGTCAATGTATGAATGTCTGGAAAATTTGCAATTGCTTGTAAGTCATTTGGCTCACAAAAAAAAAAAAAATGTATTTGTAGCATTTTGGGAGTGGGTAACTCAGTCTGGTCCATAAAAATAAAAAAAGTGGCACAACATCCTCCAACGCAATATAAGGCACGTTCCTTTCCATGCCCACTCTATCTCTTTGAGTGTAACAATAAATGTTTGTATTTTACAATAATTGTTCCATTGAAGAGTAGTAATATATTTAATAGATAATGCAAGTCCAGATCTAGGATTAAACAAACAAGAGGTCTTAAGCCTTTATTTTTACCTGCTACATGTTTTATGCATGTTCAGTTCAATAAATTTTGCCTTGAATTCTGCACGTATTTGTATGTACACACTGTTAAATAAGTGAGATAAATGAGAGCCCAGGTCTTGCATGTCTTGCAGTAAAAGCAGTACTAATGATAGTTTATTTTGGGCTGATACTATTTCATGTTAATGTGGTCTTCTCTGTTCGGTTATTCTTTATTCGCAGTGAAAGCACGCATCACCGGTCGACCCATGCAGGGTTTATTTGATTCAATCAGAGACACAGTTAGCCTTGTCGAAGTAAATTATTTGGCTGAATAAAAAAATGGAGTTTTCTAATACCACAAGAGTGCTGCTAACTATGCTGTAGCAGAAACATTTTTTGTTTTAGTTTATTAACCTGTCATTAGGCTTGGGCTCAGGTAGGAAACAAATGGCTCACATACCGATATGTTTAGACTGTGATGAACTCCTGAGTCTGGCATCCAGAACTCCATCTTGATTAGACAATTTTAGCCTAAATTTGAAATGCTGCACATGCATAGTTATGGTTGGGTGCATTTTAGCTATTCTAAATGGTATGGAAACTCCTTTTTGACCCACAAATACTGTCTTCGGTATAACTGACACACGTGCCCTATTTAAAAAAATGTTCATGTATCTGAGGGAGATTATGTAAAGTGTTTGCCCTCTAGCCATTGCCAATGGACAACTCGGTCCACAGGGTGGCAGAATTTTAAGCTTAAAACTGAAACTGATGTTGTAATTATAGTCAATCGAACCCGACAAAATGTTTCACTGGGTGTTCATTTGAAACAAATGATGCATGAAACAATTATAGAATGAGAGATTGTCCCTCAGGGAAACCTTTTAAATGTTCTGTGTAGAAACCCCTTTAAAATCTGTAACTGCTAACCAAAAAAGCCTATGAGGAACTCACTTTCTTCTAAACTCTAAAATAATTCATGTCCACATTATAAGTCAGGACTCTTTTTTTTATATATATATAAATACAATGTGTAATGTTTTCTGCAAACCCAGGGTTCGTTCACATGTCTGGAGAAATATGGAATTTAAAGGCACTTATTTACAGAAATGGGAAAGTACAGGAATTCAGAAACTATTGTGGGAAAATGTGGAAGGGAGCCACGGTTTAAATGTTGGACCCGTGGTTTACCGCCCTATTCCAATGATGGACAATGTGTTGTAATATAGGAATGAAACTACAAAGTAAATAATTTTGCTATCTTAAAGCAATGAGAGTACATTTATAAAATCCTTACAAAATTGCCCTAACATCAGCAGCTAGATGTCCATCATCATCAGATGAATCCATTACAAACTCTTGATATCATCAATGTGCTCATAGAGACAGTGCTTTATGTGAAGGAAAACATTCCTTCATGGGTGTTTCGCACTGAAGAAGACAAAGATTTGTATTCACAGTACATCATTACACAATCTTTTGTCAAGTAACTTGAATCAGACTTCAATTAGAGAAAACATGGGGAAGCTAATATATTAATATTTTATGTTATTAAAGGAAGGGAAAAAAGAGCATGGAGGAATGGCACATTTTTAAACATGTAAATGTATTCAGGTTTTTTTTTTTTTTAAGCATGTGTGTGTTCGTGGGGTAGTAGACAATTTTCCCCTCAGGCTGTTGAGAAACTATCATGAAAGCTCTGACACATTCAGTTCTAATGTGTGCCAGATTCAATCTCTGGCCCGTAATATCTACAGTTAATTAATATTCTCCTGCTGGTGACGAGAATTAGGGGTCGTCTGTAGCAAGTACAATGATCAGAACTGAAACTCTGCATGAGCCAAAAAATTAAGTTCATATGTAAATGCATTAATGTCACATTAGTATTGTAGTTGTAATGTTCTGTAATGAGCAAGAGTAAACTAGCATATATATATATATATATATATATATATATATATATATATATATATATATATATATATATATATATATATATATAATATAAATATAAAAATGTATGTGTGTGAGAGATTGGGTACTTGTATTTATTTATTTATGAGTGGGTTAGTTGTTATTACTTGAGTGGTTTTAACCGGACCTTTTGGTACTTAATTTCGTTCCAGCTCATGTACATGTGTTGGAATGATAAAAATCCTTGAAGAAAACAGTGTATGGCCTAAAGATAATTTTGCTGAAAATAAATCTTCTTGAGAGTTCAAGCAAATAAATGTTTTGTCCTTTGTAGCCTTATCACTGCTTTTGGTAAATAAAGTCAGGGGCATTGGACAAACGTTTACTTGAATCATTGGATCTCATTAGGCAATAGACCTTAAACTGCATTGAATGTGCTGAGGGATCTTAAAGTCTGGTAAGTCAGTGATGTTTCAGCATTAGGGGTTGAGAGAGACACTTATTTGAGGCAGATTTGACAGATACTGTATGTGTAATGTGGATTCAGTGCTCTTTGACTACATTTTGCTGCCAGTTATCGTACATCCAGGTGGAAAGCTGACATCTGTTATAAGGACTTGCTTGTAAAAGGTACTTTGTTATATCCTGTATAATCCCAACTGTAGCAGAGCTTTGAGGGAAATAATATACTACACTGATAGTAACTGTTTAGGGGTTACTACTAATTCTAGTAATGCATTGGGGAAAAGAAGTCATGTCAATGTAGTGCACCATGTATACAATATGTTGGATATGGCAGTTGGTCTGGATATTAACACAACAGCTGTGGTAGTAAAGTACATGCACATATATGGAAAGGACATGTAGAGATCCAGAACCCACCCTCTGGTTAAGAGTGATGCTGTGTGTCTAATCTTTGATTAAAGTGGTCATGTGTCATAGGTGTTTGCGCCAGCTGAAGTAATTTTTCCTCACAGTGAGTGACTCAGACTACCTGAGGCTACAATTATCACATTGCCCTCATTTGATCTTTGCATTTTAACTTCAGATCTGCAGAAAAAAGAGACGACGACGGTAAATAAGTGGGCATGTGCAGCATGAGGGGTATAGGCTTCTACATTGTACTATACTTAGTGCTGGCTGATGTATATGTGCTAGAAGGGCTAAGCTGTCTCTCTGTTTCAAAGGGGGGTGCGGGACTAACCAAGAACAATAGCTCCACCAATGGTCCTATGTAAAAATACACAGAATGAATTGAAATAGAAGCTAGGACTGGGTCCCCCCGCCCTTTAGCCCAGACTATATATTTACACAGCTGTCACTGACAAACATGTCGAGCAAATGTATGTGCATTGGTAGTAGTTTATCTAAGCATGTTTCGCTGACAAATCCATAACATGCCATCATTAGTGACTGAACATGCACAATAACCGATAATCCTGAATAAGGCAAGTTTTCACTGAAGTGCCTTTGGAGGAGAAACTAGAATTAATTGACTAAGCACACGATGTCCAATCAAAGTACAGTTTACACAAAGGGAGGCCAGAATGGAAAATGGTGTCATTTGACTGAAAGTGCTGACTAACAGCAAGCACAGCTTATTCTGTTTACAGTGCTTACTATTCAGAAGAGACACCGCAGGATTACAGACTTGAAACAATTGATTTTAAGAAAAAAAGCAATCATGAATGGTGTTGCCTACCTGTTTTTCAGCGAGTGTGCCCCTGTGTGTAGGAGTTTGCTATAACGCTCAACCCTAATGGTTTCCTGGTAGATTTTTTTGAAAGTCTTCTCATTTACTATGACTAGCCATAAGTGAATATACAGTCATACATTAATGTAACATCCAATGTGTGTTCTCACCTCAGACCCGGTCTTCCCAGGACAGACCCAGGATCTTCTGGAAAATTAATGAAAATACCTACATACAAAGTTAGACAGATTTTTTTTTTTTTTTTTTCTCCAAAGACTGGCCTAGATTTGAAACTTTTTGTGCCCGTAGAGATTTCTGATGAGCTCTTTCTATTAAATTAACTCAGATTTGGATTGATGGGCTCAAACTGACCACATTTCTGATTAGCCCTTTAAGGAAAGTAAGTAGATTAGCTGCAGTGCTTTGCCTCTATTCTGTCAATCTTGCAAACCGCCCAAACATAGACATCGGCGTCCTTAATAGCTCCGAGCTCTAGCCGAGTGCCCGTCGCTAATTCAGTAAGTCTCCTGAGATCTCATTTATTAGCATCCCCAGTGTTTGTATTTTGAAGCTCCTCCCCAACCTCTTTAATGCTGTGAAGTGTATAAAGTTAGCATGCAGAGCCCAATTTGTTTTTGTCACACAAGCCAATCTACTATATCTAAGACAGGTCACTTTAACTACCAGTGCAGGGGCAGAGATTTTGCATGTTCATGCTCAACTAGATTATTCAAGCGTTGTCTTCCTAATCCTAGAGTAAAGATCATATGTGGTTAACTGTGTAGCAGATGTAAAAAGGAAAAAAAAGTTCCTATTGATTTTCTCACCTTGCAATGCCTGCAGTAAACCTGTAGCATCAAAAGTACCCATCTTTGCCTGGGCAGGAGGAAGAAGACTCATTACAAAGCTATAAATTCTGATCAGGTTCAGTGTGTCCATGCAACAGGATGACGGGCTGTTCTGTTCAGTTTGCTGTCATTTTGCAATAATGGGATGGTTGAGGAGTTTGGGTGAAGCAGGGAGAAAAAGGATGATGGTGGTGGAGTGATGAGGAGCCTTCTGACACTTAATTTGGGAGATTTTAAAGCAGTTTTTCTGCCCCTCAATTACGGATTCTGAGGTAGCACATGCCATCATCTCGAAAAATTACAAGGCGAATTTATCATTCTGCTTAATGAATGGTGAATTATTTATTCATGGGTTTTGTTTCCTTTAAGTTTCAGGCAAAGAGCCTATCTAAGGATGAGTCCTGTATTATTTCACACTCTGTGTCTTCATGCAGGCCTTTCTGTGTATGTCTCTCTTGTCTTTTATTCCTCTGGGGCAGCATTCCTAGTGTATGTATCCTTCTTTCTGTCATTCATTTTCTACCAGCTTTTCATCTGAAGGCTGCTGGATGGTCCCCCACCCTTGAAATATCACTGATGTCTAGTTTCATGTTTATGGTAATATGCTGTATTCTGTTCTAAGGGCCTCAGAATCAATGTTTTGTGTGTGAAATAATTCATAAACTTATTTCAGTTCAAATGTATTCCATTGCAATGAGACTATTCACTTAATTGTCTAAACACTTTTATATTCACTTAAGAGACTAAACACTTTTATTTAAAAAGAAAAAAAAACTCTAAGGAGATATTAAGATAATGAGGGCAGTCATTTGTCTGGCACCTTGACGAGGTTATGAGGAAGTGGCCCTGGACTCCTTTTATGCGCACACATTATGCATATCAATTGGTGTCATAGCAACTGGTGAAAGCCTTCATTAAATGCCGAGCAAGCCTTTTGTATACTATTAAAGAAGCAAAAGCAAAGACCAACCTGTATCAAATGCTGATTGGTAGATTTGACTTCACAAGCTCAAAACAAAATTTGGAACAATTTATAAATTAGACAAACAATGAGACTGAGATTACTCTTTTCGGAGTCTAACATTGGGAAGATATTCTGAGGTACGGTACCAAATATAATCTAATGCATGAGTGCTTTTTTAAATTTAAAACTCCGCTCACATTGAATAGGGACACTTTTTTTTTTTCACTAGTTACACAACAGAGCTTTATTCTGTCTTTCACACCGTTTTTGTTCCCTTCACACACAGATTACAATGCTGAGCACAAGCATTATTGCCAAATCTGAGACACTTGCAGGCAGTATTTCTCAGATGAAAATCCGAAAACCATGGAGGAATGAGACATTCGACTTTTTCTAGCTATACAGTTGTGATATCAGTGTTGAGCAGTAGCACAACACTGAATTAGCTACATTATCCCAGCGGCTTCCTCACCTATACACATTGCCACTAAGTAGCACACAATACAATACAACAATAATATGTTAGCATTGGCAAATTGCTATGGTATAAGGTGAATAAAACACCTCAGCACCACCCCATTGTTGGTATTTTTTTTTTTTTATTTTATTTTTTTTAAACCTATTACAGCATATACCATTGTGGTTTATTAGTTACCTTTGTGAGTAGTCTTGATAAACATTACAGTTCACTGTGTTAATGTATATTTTACAATAATCATTACTGTACACATAAAAACAAAAAAACGAGACCTGTACTAGTGTTTTTGTATTTTCTAAAATGAAAGTAACTGAATCCGTGCCGTTGCCAGACCAGGTGGTTTACATCAAGGATTCTTATGACGTTCATACATGCCCTCTGCAAGATGGCATCTCTCTGCGTTTTTCACTTGCAAAGCTGATCCTCAGTTGACACAATAGGATTTTCCGTTTCTTAAATGGAAGCAGCTTTACAGTGATGAACCAGAGTCAGCACTTACGGTCAGCCAAGTTGTTGCTTGTATATCTCCTATAATGTTAGCTTTATGAACATCATGAAATAGTACTGTTTTACATGCACATTGTACTTTGCATTGCTTTATGCAAAATTATGGTGTGTTTTTTTAATTTGAATTTTGGTGTGTTAGTCAAGGTCATTGAGGAAGGGAGGATGTGAACCTCTAGGATAATGATCTTCTGAATGGAGGGTAATTGGAGTCATGCATTTCAGTCGTTTTAGCAATTCAGTGCTTTCTGATCCCTGGTGGATCTCGAGTAGACTGCTCAAGCAAGGCATGCAAAAAATATAAATGAAGTGAAATTGTTTTGTATATAGAGACTGCACAGTGGCACAGCAGGTAGCCTTGGCCCCTCACAGCTCCAGGGTTCCTGGTTTGATCTTGAGCTTGCGTTACTGTCTGTGTGGTGTTTCACATGTTCTCTGGTTTCCTCCCACTTCCAAAAACATTAGGAGTAGGAGAATCGGCTATGCTAAATTGATGCTACATGGGAGTGAGTGTGTGAATGGTGCCCTGAGATGGACTGGTGTTTTATCTAGGGTGTATTGCCACCTCTTGCTCCAAAATGGGTTTCTAAGATGGATCCACTGTGACCCTGACCAGGGTCTAGTTGTTATTGAAGATGAATGTACAAAAATGATTGACTCATTGGCCTGCTCTACCTCTTGTTTGGAAAGTATCAAATTGTCTATGCTCTTTAGAGTGTGAGAGAGTAATTATTTTGTCATATGAGCTGCATTTTCATTTTTATTTATTTATTTATTTAGCTTGGAGTTCTTAGCTTCCTAAAATTGCACTGCTTGGAACCTGCTTTGATGGGGAAACATTTTATTTTACAGTTCTACATAGAAACGTTTAGGGTTCCACCAGAGGGACAAGCAAAGTAGTCTTAAAGTAGGTCCTGTCACACTGAGTGCGATTATGCGATGCAAATATTTGGCACGATTATGCGCTTGAATCGAATCTATGGATCCCTATGGAGCTGTTCACACCGGTTCACAATCACAGCAACATTTTTTTCCCATCCAGTGTGTCGATTTATTTATTTTGTTTTTGAAAAAAAATTAATAAAACAGTATTTATTGTTTATTATTTATTGAAGCGGTCTGTCCAATTAGATTTGAGTTTTAGATCACGTGCCCGGAGACCCTGCTGTTGCACAAAAGGGTGAGATTGATGGCACTATAGCACAGAAAGCGGTTTTGAAAACTGAAGAAGAGTGTTCCGGAGTTGTGGGTTTTGTTCAGATGGCCTCAGGTAATTGTACAGGATACAGGCTGCTTTTACTATGCAATCAGCAACTGTGGGGCTGTAAATGCCGCTGAAAGACTCTGAAGTGTCTGCTGAGGATGCAGAAGCAGTTTTCTTATTTTTATTTTATCTTGCACAAATAATCGGGTTTTGTCCCACTACTGTGTTGTTGCATTATATTTCACTTTATTTCATTCATACTAAAACAGCTTGATGGGCTGTTTTTTAAAAAAAATAAAATAAAATTCTGCCTCCCTTTCTGGGTAGAATACACATAAGAAAAGTTAGTGTAACAAACTTCATAACAGGCAAGGAAGAGGCGGGAACCAGCTGAACATGAAGTTTAATAATCAACAGAACTCAAACATAAGACCATGGATCGATCAGCTGCATATGGGTTGCACCACCTTTCCTGCAGGTGTGAATTAGCTGAAGGCGATCAATCATTTCACGTTTGATGTGTAAGCACTTCACTTTATCGCATCGTGCTCCATGTGAAAGGACCTTTAGGATTTGAAATACATTTGTATATAAAGTATATCTAATATAAATATTATCAAGTGGTTACTGAAGATGAAATAATTAAATTGTTGTATAGGATATTGTTTTACCCGAATTCAATTATAAACAGTAAATGGTATATGTATGTCCACCATACATTTTATTCAAAGATACATTCCCCTATGTATGTATGTATGTATGTATGTATGATTTACTGACAAGGAAACGCAAACTGTATGTATGTAACTATACGTATGTTTGTATGTATGTATGCATGCATGCATGCACAGAATTTTAAATTGATTGGAAATGACTGTTGGCTTGTTAATATTACTGAGAAGGAGACCCAGAACTTTCCTATCTGTTTAATTTGTGGTGACTTCAGCTTCACTGGCAGAATTTTAAGCAACACACTTAAAATTCATTGCCCAGCAAATTAAACCATCAGCTCCACAGTCAGAATTAAATGCACAGAAATGACTCATTTAATGTCTGATTATCCTATAATGCCACATCATAAACAATGGCTCATGCTCATCACCAGATGTTGCTCCGTTTAGCAAGATAACAGGTTCAATCATAGGCAGAAGGTGGCTTGCGACGCACGTGTACCCAGACGCAGACGGATTTGATTAAAACGTGCAATTCCAGAAAAGTCCTGCTCTCCGAATCATTATTTAAAAGCTCTCTCAATTCTAGAGATGCGTCTTCATTACGATAGCAGCTGCTTAGCACCGATAATGCTTGCTCATTTGCCGGCAAGTCCCTCAATTTCTCTGCAATGATAATGCGTATCTTTCACAGAGGCGTGGATGGCGGGTGCACTATTCTCCGTATGCTCACAGGATTACAAAGGTTAATCACTAATTTGAGGCTTATTGTTGCTAAATAGTTAAGGACCTGCATGGACTGCTCTTGTTGGATATAAGCGTATAAGAGCCTGGCCGTGGATTGGATTTTCGTGGAAGTGTGCTGATTGACAGGTGTTTGATGTCTGCAACTTTCCTCCTATGTGCAGAATAGTCCTATGTGTGCATTTCCTATGTGAAAATGCACAAAACACTTCCACACAGTTCCACAGCTAGTTTTTGAGTTTGCACACACCAGATTTAATTACTATCTAGTCTGATGCAGGTTAAATAAATAATGCTAGTGTGGCTGAATTTTCTGAATGTGGAAAATGTTTCAAGTATGAACTATTTATTATTATTATTATTATTATTATTATTATTATTATTGAAGCAAATACTTTAAAAATGTCAAGAAAATGTTTACATATTAATGTACACCAATAGAACGCTCCGTTTCATAATTCGGATGCGATAATTTTTTTGATGTACAAACAGAAAAGATTTTGTTTAATGCAATGCGCCAGGCTTAAACCAGCAGGCCTAAACAGCCTATGAACTCAAACGATTCTTGGATCCAGTGCCTTTCTTAAGCTGCAGATCATGTAGCCAATCATTAAACAATTCACAGGTTGTCACATTCTATGTTCCAATGCATAGCGGAGCTTGTTATAATGCCAGTCCAGCACTTTCACATCTGTCTCTATAATGTGTGAACAAGGAAAAGCATTGACATGTGCTGTCTTGCTGTTGATTAGTGTTTCTGATAGGCTGCTAATAGCAGTTAGAGCCATGTTTAGCAGTAAGCCTTAGCATTACTGTAGTGTAAAGCAACGGTCCCCAACCACCAGGTCATGACACAGTACTAGGTCATGGAAGAGCTGCTACTGGGCTGCAAGAATGAAAAAATGTCTATGCATTACCACTGTATTATTTATTATGCATTTCCCCTTTAAGAGCCACTACCCAAATTTTACATAGGTGCGATTTCAGAAAATATCGGTTCCACACTTTCAGGTTCAGCTAATATTAACATGAGTGTGAACAAGCATTGCTCGAAAGTTTCTTTAGTGGAGGAGGTGAGAAAAGACGAAACGATGGCAATAACGCAGAGACAGCTGCTGACGAGAAAAAGGGGTAAAAGAAAACCACTTTTAACCGAAAATATGTTGATTCGTATGTAAAATATGGTTTTGTCTCTACTGGCTCCAAATCCCATGTGTATAATATGTGGAGATAAATTGGCTAATGAGTCAATGAAGCCCTCAAAATTGCTTCGGCATCTTTAAACTAAGCACCCAGCATTGAGAGACAAACCGTTGGATTATTTTGAACGCTCCTCGTTGGGACCATATTATTGCAGGGAAATGAGCCCAGAGCTCCCACTGATTGTTATGGTGAGTTGAAATATTTTGTCCCCTGCCTACCCTTACCCCCCTCCAAGAAACCGGTCTGCGATAATATTAGACCCCTGGTGCAGAGAGCCTTCAGCTGAACCGGAGATCTTGGACTGTTGATGAGGCTTGTTTTCATAGTAAGAGCTGTTGCCAGTTCTGTAGAGCTGGAGGAAGAGTGGATACAGATGTTTGCCAGCTGGTCTCATTCAGTGAGGTGGTTCTACATCGAGAAGAAGTCTCAGTGTGACAAGTTAAGCAGCACTGCTTGCTTTTTAGGGATGTTTGAGTGCTGCATATGCTTCAAGTGCTCATCTGACTGTATTTTCAGATAGTAAGCATAATCAGTATTTCAGGTTTATTATTTTATGAACTCTAGTATATTATACATATACACATACACAAAGTTTCAGCCATATACTTCCAGGCCATACTTTATTAAATATTTTAATTATTTGACCGGTTTTCAGTTAGGGATGCATGTTATGGATTTAAAAAGTACAAAAAAACTTATTACTGCACATCTATTGCAATATACTATAATAAATATGTGAACTTGTGGAATGTCATGGTTTAGATTAACCTGAAGTAATTTGAACAAAATTAATAGTATTTTTGGAGCATTTTTGGGCCAATTTTTCACATGCATATGCTATTATAAAATGTAAAACATTTTAATTGAATCATCGCAACCAAGAACCAAAAATCTCACTCGTACTCCACTTATTCACATGTTGGCATGTGTATCTGCTGATATCGGCTAATCATTAAGTATGAGTTCTGAGTTTCTATTGTGAATAAATAAAAGATACTAGAAGATATTGCACAACATAAGTTGTGGACATGTTATGTCCACAACATAAATTTATTTACTCAAAGGCACAACCATTTGCCAAACTATAACCCCAATTCTGAAAAAGTTGGGACAGTATGGAGAATGGGGAGAAAAAAAAAAAGCAAACAAAAAGGGTTATTCAAAAACTCCGTTCACCATGTACTATATTGAAAATACAATATTAACACATTATTTGATGTTTTACTTTGTGAATTTAATTTATTTTTGAAAATATACACACATTTCAAATATTGCAATATTTGAAAATTATTGCACTGTAACACACGCCAAAAAAAAGTTGGGACAGTCGACCGTTTACCACTGTGTAATGTCACCTTTTCTTTAATAACACTTATTAAGCGTTTGGGCTCTGAAGACACCTGTTGGTTAAGTTTAGTAAGTGGAATTTTCCCCCATTCATCCATTATGCATTTCTTCAGCTGCGCAACTGTACGGGGCCTTCGTTGCTTTATTTTGCGCTTCATAATGCACCACACATTCTCAATCAATCGGAGACAGGTCAGGACTGCAGGCAGGCCATGCTCGCACCCTCACTCTCTGCTTACACAACCATGAGCTTGTAATCCGGGCAGAATGTGGTTTGATATTGTCTTGCTCTGGATGGCAGCATATGTTGCTCCAAAATGTGTACATATCTTTCTACATTAATGGTACTCTCACAGATGTGCAAGTTACCCATGCCATGGGCACTGACACACCTCCATACCATAACAGACACTGGCTTTTGGACCTGATGCTGATAACAGCTTGGATGGTCCTTTTCCTCTTTGGTCCTTTTGGCCTTGCCCTTTACGCACCGAGATTTGACTGGATTCCTTGAATCTTTTAATTATATTGTGCGCTATAGATGGTGAAATGCCCAAAATCCTATGATTTATCTTTGGGGAATGATGATCTCAACTTGTTGGATAATTCGCTGATGCATCTGTTGGCAGATTGGCGAGCATCATCCCACCCTTGCTCTTGAAGGACTAGGCCTTTTCTGGAGGCTCCTCATATACTATGATTAGACGATTGCCATACCTGTTTCACATCACCTTCTTATTTCAACTTGTCACATCGCTTTTTTGGAACATGTTGCGTGCATCAATTTCAAAATAAACTTTTATCTTCAAAAAAAACTATGCGGCTGATTAGGTAAAACATCAAATACCTTGTCTTTAAATAAAAACAACAAAAAAAAATCCATATAATGTAAAAGTACACTTGCAACTCCTTATTGTTTTTATTAGCATTGTCCATACTGTCCCAACTTTTTCGGAACTGGGTTTGTATTAATTTTATAATATAGAATGATATATAACAATTTAATTATGTAATCTGTCTTTTAACATAAAACTTATAGTATATAGATATTGCATCATTATAATATTATTATGTTATGCACGTGTGTGTTAATTGGAAATTTGTTGCATGTAAATACCTTGTTCAGAAAATCCACTGAAAGGAGATATGCGCATGCTCGGTTCACAAGGGATTGTGGGTGCTAACAGCTGCTTATCTGTAGCTAGGTATTTAGGAATGGCAACTTGGGCATACTTACAACAACTGTGTATACAGGACTATTCCAATGCCTGTACGCATATAAACATCGTATTCGGAATATGGCTGCAACTTGAATATAGACCTTAAATGGAATTTGATGTGCATGTAAACATAGTCATTGTCTGACTTGCGCGTTCTCTTTGTCCTTTTTGAGCCAGACCAGCATTGTCATTAACGTTACTTAGTGTTACATTACAGTGAGGGGGAAAAAAGTATTTGATCCCCTGCTGATTTTGTACGTTTGCCCACTGACAAAGAAATGATCATTCTATAATTTTAATGGTAGATTTATTTGAACAGTGAGAGACAGAATAACAGCAAAAAAAAATCCAGAAAAACGCATGTCAAAAATGTTATAAATTGATTTGCATTTTAATGAGGGAAATATGTATTTGACCCCTCTGCAAAACATGACTTAGTACTTGGTGGCAAAACTCTTGTTGGCAATCACAGGTCAGACGTTTCTTGTAGTTGGCCACCAGGTTTGCACACATCTCAGGAGGGATTTTGTCCCACTCCTCTTTGCAGATCTTCTCCAAGTCATTAAGGTTTCGCGGCTGACGTTTGGCAACTCGAACCTTCAGCTCCCTCCACAGATTTTCTATGGGATTAAGGTCTGGAGACTGGCTAGGCCACTCCAGGACCTTAATGTGCTTCTTCTTGAGCCACTCCTTTGTTGCCTTGGCCGTGTGTTTTGGGTCATTGTCATGCTGGAATACCCATCCACGACCCATTTTTAATGCCCTGGCTGAGGGAAGGAGGTTCTCACCCAAGATTTGACGGTACATGGCCCCGTCCATCGTCCCTTTGATGCGGTGAAGTTGTCCTGTCCCCTTAGCAGAAAAACACCCCCAAAGCATAATGTTTCCACCTCCATGTTTGACGGTGGGGATGGTGTTCTTGGGGTCATAGGCAGCATTCCTCCTCCTCCAAACACGGCGAGTTGAGTTGATGCCGAAGAGCTCCATTTTGGTCTCATCTGACCACAACACTTTCACCCAGTTGTCCTCTGAATCATTCAGATGTTCATTGGCAAACTTCAGACGGGCATGTATATGTGCTTTCTTGAGCAGGGGGACCTTGCGGGCGCTGCAGGATTTCAGTCCTTCACGGCGTAGTGTGTTACCAGTTGTTTTCTTGGTGACTATGGTCCCAGCTGCCTTGAGATCATTGACAAGATCCTTCCGTGTAGTTCTGGGCTGATTCCTCACTGTTCTCATGATCATTGCAACTCCACGAGGTGAGATCTTGCATGGAGCCCCAGGCCGAGGGAGATTGACAGTTCTTTTGTGTTTCTTCCATTTGCGAATAATCGCACCAACTGTTGTCACCTTCTCACCAAGCTGCTTGGCAATGGTCTTGTAGCCCATTCCAGACTTGTGCAGGTCTACACTCTTGTCCCTGACATCCTTGGAGAGCTCTTTGGTCTTGGCTATGGTGGAGAGTTTGGAATCTGATCGATTGATTGCTTCTGTGGACAGGTGTCTTTTATACCGGTAACAAACTGAGATTAGGAGCACTCCCTTTAAGAGTGTGCTCCTAATCTCAGCTCGTTACCTGTATAAAAGACACCTGGGAGCCAGAAATCTTTGATTGAGAGAGGGTCAAATACTTATTTCCCTCATTAAAATGCAAATCAATTTATAACATTTTTGACATGCGTTTTTCTGGATTTTCTTGTTGTTATTCTGTGTCTCACTGTTCAAATAAACCTACCATTAAAATTATAGACTGATCATTTCTTTGTCAGTGGGCAAACGTACAAAATCAGCAGGGGATCAAATACTTTTTTCCCTCACTGTACGTAGCCTAGCATTAATGTTATGTTACATAATGATAGACTAGCATTAACGTTATTTATGTTGAGACTTGTTAAAAAAAAATGATCTTGAGAACAGGTGAACGTCACGTACTGCACCCTGGGTAATGTAGTTTATGTAGAGTAATTATGAATCACCCGGAACCTGATATAGAGAAGGAAGAAAAGAGTACTGGCATCTCATGAGAAGTGCCAGTACGCAAGAAAATCACAGTACGCCAAAGAGTAAAATGTAGAAGTGCCGGTACTGCATACCGGTGAGTACCAGCCCACTTCAAGCACTGGCTACAGTAGCACCAGTAAGCATCTGACAAACCTTTTGAGGAACCTCTTTTGTAAGTGTGTGTGATTTTAATGTGATGTTATTTGAAACTTCAGAGCCTGCCTTGAGTTTTAATCAAGTTAAGTTTTGCAGTTGTGCACACCTCTCCTACAGTTTTCCATAATTGAGCAATATAGCTCCTGCACTGAGACTGAAGAAGTGAAATAAGATTAGCGCTGTTTGTGTGGCTTTGATGATGTACAGGCTGGCTGCTGCACTGCTTGACCTCATCTCGCATTAGTACACTGTGACCCATGACCACAGATGGCTCATTCTGTAGCTTACTGTAGTCCTTTACACAGCTGTTCAGTTTCCCTTCCAATCTCATGCTTTCGATTTCAAAATAGTTTCTGTGAAAATACAAGGCTTGGATGCAATTTAATTCCATTGTGCTTTGCTCTGCAGTCAGGAGAGTCAAGACATCATGGAGATATCTGTTTGCTTCCCTTGGGGTCGATATTGTTTCATTTTTGATAAACTGAAAAGAGCTACTTTTATAAACCTTTTATTCTTACTTCATCAATCCAAGGTTTAAAGATTATGTTTATAATCCATGTTTCACTGTGCATAAAACCGTTACATAAAAATGCAGGTGTTTATGATTATTGAAACTTTTATAGAGGATCAGATGGAGACACATGATCATTCACTGGTTAAAAAATAAATTGTGTAATTTGTCCTGTGGTCAAGAGATTGAGCATTTTAATCCTGACTATGCCACAGCCATCTGTGGCCAGAAGCCAAGGCAGCAAAATTGGCCATGCTCACCTATTCTTTCTCCTTTGTCAATCACAGTGACACTAATAATTCGTGGGGTCATGTATGTGTAAGAAGGTGCATACTAGTGCCTTCCTCAGTGTGCGTGTTATACTGCTCTGTGACAAAGCATGAGTAGCAGTTTGAAAAAGTTCGGAGGAAACACGTGTTAGCCTTCTCTCTCTCACTGGTTGTTTAATGTCCGATGATGGCAGAGAGCTGGTTGGTGGGTGGGAACTGGCAGGAGACCAAATTAAGTAGAAAATAGAGCGGGAAAACCAGAAACATTTTTTTTCACTTTAGCATTAGATGTTATTTGCCTTAAGTGTGTTGGCATTTTATATTATTGTCCTTTTATATTATTTTAATTATTATACTTTCTATTCTATACGTGCACACTTCTCTTATTATATATATTTTTATATTTTATTTAATCGCACTTCCTTCTTTATTTTCGACTCTTTTGTTTCTTTCTCTGTGTGCATCTCAATCAACTCTCTAGTTCAGTAGTCAGGGCACTGATCAGGGAGACGGCCATTTTAAGGGCCGTCTCAATAGCAAAATCTTTCCATCCACTGGAACCTTTTCTCTCGAAAAAAAAAAAAAAATCCTACAATGCACCGCAAAAACCAGGGCTCATCGATGCTCATTATGCTAGAAAAAATCGCAGATGAACTCTCAGCTATGTTTGTCTATAAATGTAAGTAGATTGTTATTGTTGTAGCTCTCAAAGGATTAACTTTAACTTTATATGTCGTTCTATGTACGGTTTTTAATGATGGTGTTGGATGATTTAAAAAAAAAAAAAATCCATTAGCTAGCCTTGAAGTAGCATTACAGAAACATGTGTGATTAAGCTAACAAATTTGACACATAATGTCAGAAAGATATCGGTCCTGCCTGTTGTTAAATGTCAGTGGTGACACTTTACAATGCAAGTAAGTAGTCATGTCGCCAAAAATTGAGTCATCAGTGCCCCTGTGTGTAGTGTGCCAGGGTCCTTACCAGAGCCCGAACTTATGTACACGATATACTGATTCATGAGCTAGGAAGCTGATTGAGATGCACTCTCTGATTTTACTTTGTAAAAGCTGCATTATGTAAGAAAGGTGATATGTACGTAAGGATTATGTATCATTTTTATTAGTAGTATTAGTATTATACTATTACTGGTATTATTAATATTAATGCTAATCCTATAAGTATTGTTATCTGTTCACAGATCTATTAGTGGAGTCATGCCAATAGTGTGAATTTCACTTGCTCCTGTTCCCATTAATATGAAATGCCTTTTGACTTTGTTGAAGAAAGGCATCAGTGTGCAGAAACCAGTGCTCTAATCAATTTACTCTTACCATGAGAACAGACTGAGCAGCAGGCAAGACTGAGGCAATCCCGGGCTCTGTGTTTGTGTGGTCAGAGCTGTAGACTGCTAGGCTGCTCCTGGCAGACCTGCATGAGTCATCGGAGTCAAGCTTGAAGCACAGCTATAGTGGGTTTTATTTTTTTCTTTCTACCTCAAGCCTGCACATGATTAAGACTAATCTACTATCATTACCAGATTTATCAAGGATTGTCAAGAATTTTAAAATAAGCTTGTCCACTTCGATTTATGCCTTTGGAAATAAAGTGCTGGTGGATAATGGTTTGACTGCTGGAGTGTTTTGTATTTTTAAATGCATTTCATGCTTCAGGAGAAGTCCACATCATCTCTGCTAGACAAGGGAGAAATAAATTATGTAAGTTCAAGTACGGGAAGTCATGAAGAATAGTGGGGGAAATCTTTTTTTTTTCTTCTTTTCTTTTTCCCTCCCCCCTTCTCTCACTCCTAACCCCACCCCCACCCCCCGTCGTTTTTTTTTTTTTTTTTTTTTTTTTTTTTTTTAAATTCAAGACATTTAGCCTTGAATTTTTCACAACCTTTTGATTTCAACACAATTGATTTTGGGTGCTTCAGAATTCACACTGGAGGATATTAAAGTGAAATGGAGAAAATAAAGGATGTTGAGTTTTTGGATTCTTGATCCAAAAAGAAACAACAACCCTGAAGTGAATAATGGACATGGAACTCATAGCTGTTCAGAGAGAAGCATTAGGAACTCATGTGTATATGACTAATAACCCTTTTTTTGGAGTTGTTTTGGTCTATTTCTAGTGTCCTGCTTCGCCTTTAGCATTGCCTTCTACACATTTTCATTTGAGGTAGGGGATGCTAAGTAGTTCATTCCGTGTGCATTAATTTTTTGGGCAGCGGTTGCACTTAATTAACTGAATCCAGATCAACATACTTACTAAGAAGGTGAGCTTAACAGTAAATAGATGAATCAATGAAGTAAATGAAATGTAAGCCACTGCATGTGATTCATCAGGCTGTAGTTGTGCTATATAAATACTAGTGGTCTGTCTCAAAAGTGCACTTGATTCTCACCTTAGACGGAATCACTCATCCACACTGACAAACAAGATTAGGGAAAAGCTTGAATTTAATAGCTGTATAATGAAAAGGTCATGGCTATGAATAGCAAGAAAGCGAGCGCAAGAGCATAAAAGGCTATTTTGCAGAAGATAAAAAGTAAATGCCATAAATGTCACCATTTGAAAGTATGCAAATGAAACTGTTATAGCATTTTTAGTTGTGCTTGGTGATGGGAATCATTAGCTGTTATTTCTATTTGTTTTAATAGATAAGAAAATCAATAATTAAAATGCAAAAGGATCTAAGAAATATTATATCGATAATTAATGAAAAAACATTAATTCCAGGGAATTGAAATACATGTATTCTTTATTAGTGTTTCCTCCCTTATTGCATTTAAATGTCACTTCATATCACTCTTGTGCGTTCATTTGACACTTTTTCTCTTGGAAGTCTTGGTTAAATTGCCTATTTTAGTTTACTTGAGAATAGTCAATGTTTTAATATTTAAATAATAATAATAAAGTTGAATTTCTTCTGCTTGAGTTATTTTGTTATTGCCACTGAGTTTTGGATGTGTTCTGATACAGCTTGAAATTTCTTGGTCCCTTAATTATTGCAGGCTTCCCAAACCCTGAGGCAGCCCAGCTGTCTGACAGAATTATACTCCCTCCACCATGTTTCACAGCTGAGATATTTGATACAGGTAGACTAGATGGTAGTGTGCTATTTTCAAACATAGTAACGTGTGCATTTAACAAAGGTTCAATATTGTCTCCGAGTTGTATAGTAATGCACAGTAAAGTTTGTGATGGGCTGCAGTGTACCATCCATCCATATTCTGTACTGCTTTATCTTACACAGGGTCATGGGAGAGCCTGGAGCTTATCCCAAAGAACTCGGGGCACAAGGCAGGGGACACCCTGGAATCTCTCTCTCTCTCTCTCTCTCTCTCTCTCTCTCTCTCTCTCTCACACACACACACACACACACACACACACACACACACACACACACACACACACACACACACCCATTCACACACTACAGACAATTTGGAAATGCCAGTCAGCCTGCAACACTGTCTTTTCATACTGGGAGAAGAAACCAGAGCACCTGGAGGAAACACGGGGCAGAGGTGGGATTTGTACCCCCGACCTCAGAGGTGCGAGGCAAACTTGCTGACCAGTAAGCCACCGTGCAGTGTGTGGTGGGTGGTGTTTTGTTTTTTTTGGTTTTTTTTGTGTGTTTAAAAATGTAGTTTTTTTTTGTTGTGGGGGGGGGGGTGTATTTTCTTACAATAAGAAAGCTGTCTTTTTAGGGTTCTTTGTATCCTCTGCTCTTGTGCTAATAATTGTAGAACACCCACTCTTATTGACACAAGCCAGGATGGGGTATTTCTTACATTTTTACACCCAACTATCTGGCTAAGAATGACAGAAATGCGGGTCTTAAGAAATCCCTTTTTAAGGATTCTTACAGAATATTTTAAAACTTTCAGTCTCAACAGCATCAGTGACTTTTTTTTTATGAGGTCCTGTGAGCTTTTTTAAAGCTCTGTCACAGTTAAGAGAATATTTTATATGGTAGGCATCTCAGCCTCTGATATGAACTGTTTATCCTGGTCTTAATCCTGGAGTTTTACAATGAACCTTGAACTAGTTGTTAAAACATGCTGCATTTAGTGAATGAGAGCAGGGGGAAAAAAGCTGAAATATAGAGCATATTTCTAGGCTTATGTGTGTTTTAAAGCTGAAGTGCATAGGGTTTTTTTTTTTCTTTTTCTTTTTTCTTCCTCTAGAGAGCTTGGTGGAAAGCCATTTGGTCATGAGAGAACATGCAAAACTCTGTACAGATGGTAACCTGAGCTCAGGATTGAGCAGAGACCTTGGAGTCTTGAGGCTGAACTGTGCCATCCATATGAAAGTGGGAAATAAAAATGTCATATTAATTATACTTGTGCAACAAAGCAGTGTATACAACCTAGTTTGTTTTTGACATATCTTTATATTTGTAACAAAGTTAAATGATTGGCAAGGAGGAGGCGGGAACTGATTGAACATAAACATAAAGTTTAATAATAAAGCAAACTCGAACAGAACCGAAAACACACAAACGAAACATAAAGCACACGTGCACCTCTCTCTCCCACTGGCGCTTCCAGCCACTCCTTTATCTCTCTCTTTCTCTCTCCCTCCCTCCCTCCCTCCCACTGATTAGCCAAATCAGTACCAGGTGTGCATCTTCACAACCTGGCTTCTCCTTCCTCCTCGTCACAATATTATATTGAAACTTTTTTTTTGTGATTATACAAGAGTGTAGTCATTTGCATGTCATTTTGGTGTGAGGGCCAAAATTCGGTTGTTTGTACACAAGTGGAGTGTTCACATCTCTCAAAAAAATTTCATAATATTTCATAATTGGAAAATATTTTTCAGGGTCGGTGAATGTATGACAGCACCTTATTACCAAGCAAATCCATCCATCCATTTTCTGTACCACTTATCTTACACAGGTTTGTGGTGAGTCTGGAGATTATCCAAGGGGACTTGGGGCACAAGCATGTGATACCCCGGTCGGGGTGCCAACCCAACAATTGTATACACACTAGCACACTACAGACAATTTGGAAATGCCAATCAGCCTACAATGCATGCTTTTGGACTGGGGCAGGTAACCGGAAAAACCCCTGAGGCATGAGGGGAAAATGCCTCAAACACCAGAATCGAACCCCCAGCCCCGGAGGTACATGGCAAACATGCCAGCCACTATATGGAATAGCACTGGAGGCAAGATTTATGGATTATAAGTATTAATTTGAAATTCCAGTTCTGTCGTATTTGTGACACTTGTATGTGCAGGTATAACTGTACCCCATGCTCTAGAGGCCTGATTAAAATCCTTCACTCCCCACATTTGTCTTCTCCGTGGCAGTCACACAAGGATGTCTGGTGTCTTAAAGTAATTGTCGCAGCTAATTGACCAAAGTAGAGTTACTAAGATTACAGTATTTGGATTTAAGTTAATTTAAAAGTCTAAATTATGCAATCAAGGGAAATGTGTAATTAATTGTCAGGCTCTCACGCACTCACTCACTCTCACTTGCGTGCACACACACACTGGCCAGCGTTGGGATCCCATTATCATTTAGGCTTTTACAAATGCCATAGTTAAGTAAAAGGTGAACCGGTTTGGCTTCCTATATTGGAGCCAATCAACTGTCCAGAAGCAGTAACTGTTTCACGGTTCTCTGAGGAAACATCTTCACTCTCACCTTTCAGTCCAAGAGGCAGAGGTCGAGTAGAGTAGAGAAATGCATGTGGAGGACCTTCCGAATGCTTGGAATGAGGAATTTGCTAGCAAAAATATAATAGGCCCAATAATTTCATTTTAGAAAGTCATCTTCCTCTTTGGCTCTCAGAGGTGTAAACATTCTGGCCCACACTGCTACCACTAATTGTGGCTGATGCAGGAGCTGTAATGTAATAATGCCTTTTTACAAGAAACAAGATTGGGCCTGTCTGCAAAGGTAAGAAAAGAACCAATAAAGGGAAACACAATTGTTGTACAGTTTCATTCAGAAGAATTTTGAACTCTATTGATTTAACAGTTTGAGAATGGTTTAGGAAAAATGTGATATTTTATTTAGCTACATTATGCTGTCTGAGCACTAGGAAAGCTTAATTATATGGACATCACTGAGGAAACAAGAAGCACTGAACAGGGAAAGATGCACAGTAATGATATGGTTGTTAGGAAAAGAAGAGGGTACTAGACAGAGGGTACAGAGAATAAAAGCATTGGTGGGTGTATACGGTATAAATAGAATTGATGTCTAGTTTTCACAATGTAAAGTGGCATTATCTGTCAGCATAACCTAGATTAAGCTAACTGTTTAAAACTAAGGTCTCCATGTTCCTAAACAACTACAGAAACCAGAATTTTTCATAGGGAATAGCCAAATGTCTGTTTTTTTGTTTTGTTTTGTTTTTTTTGTGTGTTTTTTAAGTATCTCTTCTGCCTCTTACCGTTGATCTTGATGTGTTCCGAGCACAAGGTACTGGTTGTGGTGTTTGATTTATGTATCTTTTGTTTGAGGTTCAGCGGTCACGATTGAACCCAACACTAAGAGGATCGATTGTTGGACTGACAGGAAATGATTGGTAAAGCCCTCGCAGATCAATACTGTGTCTCAGGTTTCCCCTCTGTCTCCTCGTCCTCCTTCTGCAGCTTTGTTGAACACAGCCTCTTTTTACTTCTCGAGTTAGCTATTCGACTGCAGTGTGTGTTCATCATAAAGTGTCCAGAGGAGAACAATGCGTAATAAAAATGTGTTATTGGGAAGGCAACCTCTATCGCTCGTATCTCCCATAAAGACTTCAGTCACTTTTACGGGGTCATGAAGGTGGTTGCACTGCTGGAAAGGGTGAAGATAGCATGACTTATGCATGCAGATACTGAAACAAGTGTGCTATATATGAAAGGAACAGGGAACTAAGTTTGTCTGATAAGTCAAATTGAGACTAATTGCGATTAATTTAATTCACCTATCATTGCCAATGGTGGACATCTTGCAACAAGCAGAAAGAAAGCAATGACGCATCACTTGGCATCAACAAAATTATCATCCCTCAAATCAAATATTGTGTGGATTGTGGATGATGTCTAGAACTGTGCAGCACATTTTGACGTATAATTTAAGCTCAGTCAAGCTGTTTCCTTAAATTGAATAACTGCATTAGTCAGTTTGAATTGCTGAAGTGAAAAATACTCACCGGCTACTTTGGAAATTGCACAAATGTTCCTAATAACCATATGGCAGCAGCTCTATGCATTGCATCATGCAGATACAGGTCAAGAGCTTCAGTTAATGTCCACATGAATCAAACATGAGATTGGGGGGAAAATGTGATCTCAGTGACTTTGACCATTACCTGTTTGTTGGTGTCTTTCCTGCTTGAAATCCAAAATAAAAAAAAATTCCCATTTAATGATAACATGCTGCATTACTTTTTTTGAGTGAACTAGTAAGCACAAGAACTCCCCTGGTGCAAAGGCATGTGTTGATTGGCATTTCCAAATTGTCCATAGTGTTTGAATGTGTGTGCGTGATTGTGCCCTACAATGGGTTTCTCACATAACAGTTTACATAGAATGGTGAGGGGGGAAAAAAAAATCAAATGAGCACCAGTTCCATCCAGTTCTGCTGACATTACCAGTCCCCTACTTGATGAGAGAAGTCAGAGGACAATGGTCAGAAAAACACCTCAGAATGCACAACACATCAAGCCTAGAGTCAGACGGTTTACAACAACAGAAGATCAAATCAGGTTCCACTCTGTCAGCCACCTGAGAGCAGTAATCTGAATCTGCAGGGAGCACAGGCTCACCAAAAAACTGGACAGTTGAAGATTGGAAAATGTCTCCTGATGAATCTGATGAATCTCAGCTTCTTTTGCAACAAGCAGATGGTAGGGTTTGGTCAACCGTATTAATCCATGGACCCAGCCTGACTTCTGCCAACAGTTCAGACTGGTGGGGGTCGTGTAATGGTGTGGGGAATGTTTTTTTTTTTTTTTTTTTTTTTTTAAATGTTGGATTTTTTTTCTTGGCACACATTTGCTCTCGTGAATCCTATTTTTCGGTCAACAGTTTACCCATCTTATATGTATAAGAGCATATGTCCTCTCCAGTCACCATATCTGAATCCAATAGGGATCCTTTGGGATTTGGTAGAATGGGAGATTCGCAGTATGATTCTGCAGCTGACAAATCTGCAGTACTTTTCTAATGATCTTGTAATGATCAAACCATGTGAAATCCATTCCACAAATAATTGAGGCTGTTCTGAGAGTAAATGTGGGTCCTACCCAGTATTAGTATGATGTTCCTAATAAAGTGGCTGGTGAGGGTAAGCTCATTGTCAGCTAATTTTAACAACTGAGTACAATCAGCCTAAGACTAAAAATAATTATTTTCTGTCTGATAATTCTGATGTCAGCTGAGTACACAATTGCCAGCCTAGATGACATTAAGCTTTTACATAGAATAATGTGCGTACTAAACTGGGCATTGAGCCGGTTTACCTGCAGCCTGCAATGTCTGGAGTGTAAAAGCTGTTGTCTTGAGTGACTTTGCCATCACTGTGCTGTTCCAGACATTTATGTAAATGTGCAACAGCAGCAACATGCACTAACAGACTGTTAAGCAGACGCAACCACTCATTCTCCACTCTGTCGCTTTCGTTGACGCTCTCTCTTGGACTGCACATCCACCCCCTCTTCTTTTTCTCTCTCTCTCTCTCTCTCTCTCTCTCCTTTGCATCCATCTCTCTCCTTTGCATCCATCTCTCTGTCTCTATTCCTTCATTCTTCCACTCTCTTTCACAACTCCAGCAAGGATGGAGAAATAGAACATTGTAGATAGTCATTATAGATAAAGGCTGTGGGTGTGATCTGCTTCTCTCAGGATTGAGATTACAAGCCTGGTGCAGGAAGTTTAGCTCTGATTGCTCTCTCTGCCTGGCGTGTGATGTTTCAAAGTAAACAGCCTTGAATATCACACAGGTGCTGCCGGCATCTGACCTCTCACTGAGCACTTCTGTCCTCCACACAGACAGATGCACATTGCATGCTTTAACATCACAGCTCACTGCAGTTGAAGCGGATGTGTTAAGAACAGACAGGTTCAGTGAGAGTAAAACCATCTTATTTTATCCTTTAATTAAAACTTAGCATCAGCTGTGAGAAGGAGGAAACTATTGCACAGAGTTTGCATGTTCTGCCCGTGCTTCGGAGGTTTCCTCTGTGTACTTCAGTTTCCTCTACCAGTTCAAAGTCATGAACTGATTGGCAGTTTCACATTGTTCATAGTGTGTGAATGTGTGTGTGATTTGTGCCTTGCGATTGATTGTCCCCTGCCTTGTGCCACGAGTTCCCTGGGTTGGGATCCAGGCTCCCTGCAACCCTGTGTTTCTCATGTTCTCCCTGTGTGGATTTTCTCTGGGTTGCCTGGTTTCCTTTCACCACCCAGACCCATGCTGGTTAGTGCATAAGCTAAGATAAGTTGCCTCTAGCTATGAATAAAAGTGCAAATTTGTGTACATGGTGTGCTGTGATAGACTAATGCCCACCCAGGATGTGTTCCTATTCCAGGATAGGCTCTGAATTCACCATGACTCTGCCCAGGATAAATCAGTTATTGAAGATGAACGAAAGAATGAAGACTATTTTGCAAGGCAGTGGCAACTACTAAAGATTTTTGTTCCAGTAGACACGTTAATCAGGATGTCTGTGCGACTGTGTGTGTGAGCAGTCTCTTAGCTCACTCATATGTCCTGGCTCACATTGCATAGTATCTGGACAATGACAAATTAGAGCTCAGCTAAATATTTTATTATACATTACCCAACCTAATATCAGGCTTGCTAGCAACATTGGCTATTGGTTTATACAATGCTAGCTAATGTTGGTTAACTTGCTTGGTTTTAATTATAGTATAGAACAGGCTGTGTTTATATATATATATATATATATATATATAACAGCCTTGTTGTGTGTGTGTATATAGCAGCTTTAGCTAGCTAGTTAGTGAACAATAGCTTAAGTTAATTAATTAGCTATTGCTGGTGCGGACAGACAAAGCTAACTCCTATGGTAGTGTGGTGTTCAGGTAGCTGGGTAGCTAATTACCAAATAAGGATGTCAGTCTTGTTTCATATGTATACACACTTGGTTTTAGTTTTTAAGTCTGATCTGTACTGTGTTTCCAGTGCTTGTTTCTTCCTGGTGCAGATACATACCATTATGAGAGAGAGTACTTCTTTCCATATTTGTGTTGTGAGCTACTTAACAGCTCTAGTTCTAAGGTACTTTCAGCTGCTCACAGCAGCTAGAGTCCAGTATTTTTCTCTGCCAGGAGTACATTTTTGGAAATGTATGGGTTTATTCTCCAGCTGTAGTAATGGAGTGATTGCACTGCTTGACAATCAGTATCTCTAACAGATGGTTCCATTCAAATGTAGCCTGTTTGTCTCCATTCTCAAGCACATTTTACTGGCATAGCTTGAAGTCTCACTGAACCTCAACTAATATTTTGGTGGATTTTTTTTTCTTCTTCTTTTAAATACCCAGGTACGAACCCCATTCTAACGATAAACAAATTGATGTCCTTGATGCACTGACTTAATATATGATGAATGAATCATAATCCATAGTGTAATATAGATCTCTTCGATCCACAACTTGTATTCAGTTATACACAGAGACCCCAAATCCAGTATGCGCTTGTGTGGTTTATGCTGCTCTGAGAGTTTCTGAGTCAGCAGTAAAGAGGCAATGTTATAGTACCTCACTAAACGATCAGCTAGATCCCATCAAACATTTAATGTCTCCCTATCCATACAGCACAAAAAGAGCTGGGTTTTTTTTTAAGTTGAGAAAGAATTCATTTATAATGAATGTGCCTATGCCTAAGAGGGGAAAGACTGTGGATAGGTAGAGGGAGCAGTGCACCAGGTCTCTTTTAATTATAGATAGAGAGATGAATACCATAGTCTGCTGTGTAATTGCCTATTGATGTGCAAAAAAAAGAAATCTCATTACTTACCTGTGTGGAGTTCAGCATTACAAATTAGGGCATTTTCATTGGGGGACAAACCTTCATGTTCCAAATGAAGCCACAACAAGCAAAATATCTGGTTGCAATGAACCATATTTTGTTCAGGTTTTGCATATTTTTATTTTGGTATTGAAGCACTTCTCCAAACTCTGTGTTAAAAGGCTGGACTAACAGTGTCACCAAAAGGCTGATCAGTCACTATTAACGCTTTTATCATTGGACTAGTACACTGTAGCACTATACACAAGGCTCTTGTATGATTGCACTGTTGTTATACTATTGTTATTCTCAATTACATCTAGAGCTCTACCCTAACCCTCTTTAAGTTGCTGTCAATCATACAGCTTCTGATCCAATTGAACATCACCCATATAGCACTTTCTACAACATTGCGTTAGCGCCTGATCTCTTTGATCTGATTTCTGTGCTTGGCACACAATCTAATCAAAAAGATTTGTGTGCTCATTTTAATGCAGTTACAACATCCGAATTCTCTTTTGAGATTTCTTTCTAAAGGATGATACGTCTGCTGCATACATCAGAACTGTGTTTATCCTACAGAGAGATTTAATTCTATTGCCAGCTTGCCCGCCAAGTGAAAGGACAGTAAACGCAAGCAAACACAGATGTTTCCGTTCACGTTCAAGCCTGATCCCTTTGAAAACTTGTAAAATTCATATGCTAGATGCATTTCAGTGCCAGGTGTGAAACAGGCCTCATGTTTATCTCAATTAAAAACACTTCCTGATTAATTGTGCGCATTCTTTAAGAGCCACATGGTGTGAGTTAGGAAGGAGGGTTGAGGATCTGCTATACTTCTGCCTCTGTTCACAAAGAATTGCATCCATTAATGTGAAATTTACAGTTCATTTTATTAAGAAAAAAAATTGTTAAAAAATAACCTCATAAAAGGTTCCATTATTTCACTCAAAAATAAATCCAACCCATGCATCAACAACATGTACAACATTACATGTACAACTGATATGAAGAAGTACTGTGTACTATTAGTACATTTTCAGATGCAAATTTTGTCCCTTACCACATACCACCACGCAGACCCTCCCTGCATCATTATGGGCTTTGTTATGGAAATTAAGTGAGGAGGTAATTTAATGTGATGTTTGCAGTTTAGCATTTATATTTAATGTTCTATAAAAACTTGCATTAATAATACAGAATAAACTGAAGACACGTCTAAGTCTGTTAATCATAATGTGCCTCACTTGACCACTTGGTTCAACTCAGCCTTAGCAACATTAGGAAGTATCCTAAGCATTTATAATTATGACTTTTTTTTTTTTTTCCTTTCCAAAGAATACAGTAGGAATTATAAAAATGAATATAGTCAGATAATGCAGTGAGCATTGATGTTTAACATGTATATAAGGAATTTAGAAGTCTTTTCAATCACCATGCAAATGTTCTTAGTCAGACGATGCAGTGGAAAGATTCATTTGCATAAAGGTGAGCTCTGCAAAATCTTTGAGCCAGATTAATAGGTAGATACATTCCTCATTGGAAAAATTCATTATCTACGATGCACACGTCCCTGATGTCAATAGCACCTCGATACACTTACCGGTGCTGTTAGCCAAGTTAGCATTGGCTCTGGCAGTGATGAATTGCAAGCACACTTTGCACAATGTGTGTTTGCTTATGTGAAAGTTTTTACATTGATGCCAAATGGCTTATATGTATATAAAGGCAATATACAGTGTGTGTGTGTGTGTGTGTGTGTGTGTGTGTGTGTATTTATATATAATATCTGTGTGCATGAGTTGGTCTGGGTCCATCTGTATGTGTGCTTGAGTGTCTGGACCATGGTTTTGGGAAATATAGTAGTTGTACAAATATAGTGATTGTGTGTGTTCCATCATTTAGGAATTCAGCATCATAATCTGAAAGATAAAAAAAAAAAAACTTCTTTGAACCTCCCCCACACAAGCATTTTTTATTTATCACATACTCTAAATAACTAATAGAAGTGACCAGTCGTGCCTGTTTGCTGATATCTGGGTCACTGGAATGTGAACAGTGCTGAGAACAATAGGGTGCATGAATATGTCATGCAGGCTGGGTGTGAATCAGGGCAGATACAATCACAGGTGTTCAATCACCTTTTCCCTCGCTTTCTTACTTCCACACATGCAGTGCAACATTTGGTGTCAAAATCTTCTTCCAGAACCTCTTTGTTTTTGGGATCGGCCGAATTACTGAAAGGAACGAGTCATTTCAGATGGTGTCCATAGTAACCACAGCTCAAACTGGCGACTTTTATATTTGATTTTGTTTCGTGCCTGTTACTTTAATATTATTTTGATTGTTAAAATGATTGATTTGAGTAAAAGTTGCAGTGTTCTCTATATTTCATGAAATATTGCTCCCTTGGGCACACTGGTGCATCGACTTCTCCTCTGATTTCTAATTGGCTTGCTTCCTAGGTTGGGATCATAACAATCATATATTGTTCAGACACAGAATTCTGATGTTCACTGATTTGCAGATTGTTCTATGCTTTTAAGTCTTGTGCATAATCTAAATGATCATATTACCCCACCATTAAGGGACAACTAAGTATCCTAGTTTACAAGTTGTTTTTGAGGTTCATGATGTGCCCTAAATTATAGAATGATCCAAAGCAGTTGGATCAAATCATTATAATGTTTCAGTAATCTGCCGGAGCAGTTAGTAAAAAGCATATCAGTATTGTAATGGTATTATATTTTTGTGTCTTTCTCGCCCTAAAACATCTTTTTGGTATCGTGTAAGATCTCCATTTACTTGCACACTCCAGAAATAGCTTGATTTCAATCTTTTTCTCATTGCCACCAAATGTTCCATGCTTTTAGTAGCCAAAACAAAGAGCTGGCCTTCTGCCTGGCTCAACCTTTCTTCCCAGAGCCATACCGTTTTATTCAGAAGCTATTAAACAGCACTCAATCTATTCTAAAGTTTTAACGGTTATTGTCAAGGCTAACAATGATTAGTGTGCAAACACACAGGACTAAGCACACAGTATTTATCATTATAATACAGTCGATGCTCCACACATACAATGTTCCATGCTTTTCCAGGAACCCATCACTGCCTCCATTAGGATTACCCAGCAGTGAAATGAACTTTAAAGACCTAAAGTATTGCTTGAAAAGGGCTATATGAGCATGGATGAGCTGCTGATTCTGCCTAGTGCAGTGATCAGAAGGGTAGAACTGTTTAGGATGGTAAAGGTTAAGCCAACACCCACCAGGTGGTGCTACAGCTATAAACTTCCTCCCAAGAGAATAAGCTGTGATTAAAAGCACAATGTTTTCACACCTGCCTCATAGGCCCTTATACGTACTCAAAAACACTCATGTGCACCTTTTGTCTGGTGTTGTTGATGAGTGAAATTCAAGTGGTGTTTTATAGCCCTACTTGCACTTTTTCCTAAAGTAGGAAAAAGTAATTACCTGAGGTAAAGAAGTTGCATGCAAAGCGTAATCAGAAATGCAGATTTGTTCGAGAACAGTGGTATTTTTGTGGCCTCCCTTTTATGACTTCTTTGGATGCTTCCAGAAATATTTTTCCCTCCGTTCTAACCATGCCGTTCTCATCAAAAATAAATCATCTTGGGTTTGGATCTCGGTGCTATTTCAGCCTTTTACGTTAGGAGAATCTTTCTTTCTGTACCTCTGAAACATTGTAGCTTGTGTGCAATGCCTGAGATAGTGTTTTACATATGCCATGACATAAAATGTAATTTACATTACATTACATTTTTGCCTCATAGAAGTGACCCACAGTACAAACTAAGAATAGAGCTCGTTAGGCTTGTGCGATATAAGAATTTAAATGTCTATACTTCATTGCCAAGATATCCAGTCAAATTTACTCTGTTAATATTACCAGAACTGGGGGGCACAGGGTTTTCACTGTGCTTCAGGGGTTTCCTCCGGGTACTCCAGTTTCCTCCCCTAGTCCAAAGACGTTTGTTGTAGGTTGTTTGGCATTACTAAATTGTTCGTAGAGTGCGAATGTGTGTGCACAATTGTGCACCGCGAAGGGTTGGCACCCTGTCCAGGGTGTCCCTTACCTTGTGCCTTGAGTTCCCTGGGATAAGCTCCAGGCCCCCCCCCAACCCTGTGTAGGATAAGAGGTATGGAAGATGGATGGATGGATATTACTAGAACTGCCTAAAATTTACTCATTTTGTGCTAGAGCTCTGAAAATTAACATCAGAGTATGCTAGTATGATTCATCACTTAAACATATGCCAACAGGATGATCAACATATGAATCTGGATTTACACTTATGGCATTTGGCAGACACCGTAAGCCAGATAGACTTGCATTTATGTCATTTTATGCAACTGTTAATTTAAGGGCAGTTGAGTTGCTCAATGGCCCAGCAGTGGCAGTTTGGCAGAGCTTGGATTTGAACTTCTGTTCAGAAGTCCAGTGTCTTCACCATTGCGCTACCATACCCCAATAACGATTTGTGCAAATGTTTTGAACTTCCAGGTATTAATGCTCTGATGCACTCAACTAGTCTCGCTTTCTGTCAAGGTAAATGGAGAATGATTTGAGTTGATTGAGAAATAAAATCTCAGTGCTTGACTTGGCTAACATTGGACATTTATAAATTTAACATTAGTTAACAATTTTTATGAGGGATGCCCCTGAAATATTTCATCTGGAAATAGTGAAGAGAGAAAAAGGATGAAGATTTTGACCTAAAACATAAAATACATTAAATAGGCCTACGACAATGTGCCAGATCAAACACTTAATAATTTTAATGGTGATGATAATTAGGTGACTGAATATGTTGTTTTAGTAGTTTGACAGACCATACAGGATTTCAGAGTTTTTTTGTGTGATTGTTGTGGCCAAAAATGCTTGCTTTTGTTGTGGCTTTTTTCAAATTTTTTAATGCAAGTTTTTTTTTGTGCCTTTTTTTCTTTCTGGAAAACTACTTGAATTGGTGAAATTGCATGAAATAGTTTTGTACGGTCTTCTTGATATTTGTTGGTAAATGAGACCTTTTAACTGTACTCATATTCGACGCACATGAATCAAAGAGGGCTTTGGCTTAATGCATATTCTGATGTCACATGATGGGGTTTTTTTTTTTTTTTTTGGACGTTTTGGTCCAAATCTGCAGTGATTGTGAACAATTGCACGCTCCTTTGAATATTGCAGTGTTTGCTTGATTTTGTGAAATTAATGCAAACTCTGCAATATCCCGGAGGGACTGGTTTGACATCGTTAGCACTAAGGACGTTTTGAGCAGCAGATCAAGAGTGAAAAATGTTGGGAAAATGTTTACTATGCTTTACTGCAGAATGATCTAAAAATCTAGCATCCGGCTCAGTTTTTCATGATTGGTGCCGCCGGCAACCAGTTCCCAACTACACAGCTGGTAATATCATTATGACCTCCTGTATTCTGTGTAAACCTGAAGTGGCTTAAGGCTGCATGATTAAACCATTTATTATGATTTTCTAAAATGTTAAATAGTGAGCAGGGAAAAATCAATATTGCGCAAGCTTAAAGCTATTAAATGAGCTGAATGTGATACAGAAACAAGTGTGAGATGAGAAGAACAGGGAGAACCACGGAGATGCAAGGCTACATACTTTATTCACAAAGCTACCAAAATGCAAACGCTCCATAATAATAATTTGGAAATAAAATGAGTAACTGTGATGAAAACAAATTACTTGGGGGGGGAATACAGACACACTCTGAGGACGAGAGCTAAAGGTGTCTCTGCGTTAATATTATATGCTTTAGGAAGAACTTTTTCAGGCGTGTACTGGAGCTTGTGGGGGGAAACTGCACAGAGAAAGGAAGAAAGGGAGAGAAAGAGTGTTGTCACTGATGAGTAGGTGGTGAAGCTTTATTGGTTGCATTGTATGCTTTTGTTAAGGGCTTGAACTTGATGTGACCAGCTAGAGGGAGCAGCAAAGCGATAAGGAGTGAGGCTTACATGTTCTGTTTAAGTGTGCGCTGCATAACGAAGGTGTTTGTGTATGCAGAAATGAAGGGCATGACATGGATGTGAGAATCAGTGAGTGTTTGCATGTCTCAAAAAAATTTGAATCATTTGATCAATACATTTAAATATGCTGTAAGTGATAACAGGAAAAGTCTAGTCCTGCGTGAGTCAGTCATTAATCTGATGTAAACCTCTGTAGTTGTCACATGAAAACACCACAGAAGGAGGATGTGACTTAAAAATTCAAAGTTTCTGTTCCATTTTGAAAATATGTAGCCTTTTTCACTGCTTTGGAAAAAAGAAATCTATTGAGCCTGTTTGGATGGGATTAGATTTTAACATGGAACTATAGTATTTATATTATTTCTGTATTTCCATCCACATAAACCATGTATGTTTTTCTTTCTCCCATAAGTAAATTAGGCCAAATTTCCTATCATCTTGTATTATCTAACATTAGATGCTGACAAGTAAATATGATTGTAAATGATCCCGTAATATTCTCTATATTCCAAAATGCATAGAAATCAGCATATGGACTAAGATTTTTATCATGGAGAGACTGCAGCTGTCACACAGAGAATATATTCCTGTCTGGATAGGGCTATTGTCCTTTGTCACCATTTTGTGGATGTTCTGTGAAATTAGGCCAATGATAATGACTGACCTTGACTCAGCTCTTGTTTCTCTGTTTGCGCACATGCTCAGTTGTAGGAAAATGAAAGGCGTCAAAGTACCCATATATATCTTTAATCTCAGATAAGCTATGTACGCTGTTTACTAGACAAATCAAAGAAGAAGAAAAAAAATGGTTTGATCGCTTTTTTTTCCATGATGCTTGTGAATCCTGAAAGTAGCAAAAGAAAAGATGTTTGTGCACATGCCGAAAGCTGAAGGACTAAGGAATGATAAGGACTTGATAAAGGAGTGGGGTTATTTTGAAAATGATGGTATTAAGCATGTGAGTGCCCTGGTAAAGACAACTTAAAAAGTGACTGATTTCTCTGGAGTGAAGGGCACATGTCAGGCAGAAATGAGAGAGAGAGAGAGAGAGAGAGAGAGAGAGAGAGAACGGAGGCGAGGTGAGACTCCATAAGAAAATGTCAGAAAGGACAGAGGAGGGCAGACTTTTATGATGGAGACAGAAATGTTGAAGAAAGGATTAAATATGTGTATGCTGTCTAGCTTAACTATGCAATGTACCATTTGTGTACCAGGTGGAGTTCTGAGTTGAGTTCAGTAGATTTTCAGCCATCTGTGGTCATGGCTCCATGAGAATACAGTTTACAGAAGCCTCGGTAGGTGGGAAAGATTGTTTAGTTCCTCTCTCCCTGTTCCTACAATGTGAGATGAACTACAGCCATCATTTAGAGAAAACTGGAGGGGGGAAAAAACAGAAAGAAAAGAGGGCAGAGAGAGTGTATTGTTATGAGCATAAGTGATGAGATGCAGGGAAGGATCAGGGAGGTGTGAGCTCCCGGAGGGCTGTTTTAGTTGGTCATTACTGGAATTCTCAGCAGAAAAAAAAAAGAACATGACTGTGCTTGGGATATTTCTGTATTGTGTTCTATAGTGTGTGTGTGTGATATTTAAGCTCGCATGTTTACTTTTCTGTATGTTGCTCAGCATTGCATTATTATATATCCTCTATATTCATTTTGAATAATGTTCCCTAAACTAAGTGCAGACATTTAATATTTGAATAAAGCTTGGTGTTCTAAAGTTGACTGTTAGGGCAAGTTCACTGTAATACACACTGAATTAATAATGTTTTATGCCAACAGCCTCTAAATGAGGCCTAATTTGCTCTTCTCTAATAGAGGTGGGAATCTCTAATGGTCTCACGATTTAATTCAAACACAATGTGATAATCAGTTTCTTTATGCATGTTGTATATCTTATGGATTTTTTTTTAATATTGCCAACATTATGATTTACAGTATGACTGCTTGATAACATTAAAATTTCATTTTCATTTTTCATAAAAACAACATGATTTATATAAGGGTGTCAGAATTAATACTTGTTTATATACAGTCCCCTCTGAGCATATTGGAATGGCAAAGCCCAGTCTTTTTTTGCTACACACTGAAGACTTTTGGGTTTGAGATCAAAAGATGAATGAGACAGTGGATCAAAATTTCAGATTGTGATCCCATTTCAAGTAGTCAAAAATATTGGAACACATGTTTCTTGTTGCCCAGGTGTGTCCTGTTAGATTGATTGTTTAAACAATTAATTGCTCTGAATATCTAATCGTGGTTTGAGCCATGGACTTTGCCTGAGAAGACTGTATTTGTTAAATGGATAAACCAGAATGAAGACTACAGAGCTGCCAATGGGAGAAAAGTAAACCATTATGAAGCTGAGAAAAGAGGGAAAATCAATCCGTGCCATTGCGCAAGCATTGGGCATAGCCAATACAACAACCTGGACTGTCCTGAAAACGAAAGAAACCATTGGTGTACTAACAACCAAACATAGAACAGTTCGGTCAAGGAAAACAAAAGGTGTTGATGACAATCACTTGTGAGAGCTATGAGGAAAACCCCAAAAACAGTCAGTAACATTTGACCTTCAGAAGGGTGACGGTATCACAATTCACCATTTGAAGCAGAAATATAGAGGCCAAACCACACGATGTGAACCACACATCAGCAGTAAGAATCCGAAAGCCAGATTGGAATTTGCAAAGACATAGAGATGAGCCTCAAATGTTCTGGAACCAATATTAAGAAATAAAGCATCTGCTCATGATCCAAAACATACATGCTCATTAGTCAAGCATGGTGTACGTAGTATCATGGCTTGGGCTTGCATGCCTGCTTCTGGAATGAGCTCACTAATCTTTATTGATGATGTAACTCATGATGGTAGCAGCAGAATCAATTACGAAGTCAACAGAAACATTTTGTTTGCCAATTTAGAGGGAAATGCATCCAATCTAATTGGGAGGAACTTCATCATGCAGCAGGACAATGAACTAAAACACACTGCCAACACAACAATGGACTTCATCAGGGGAAAAAGTGGAAGATTTTAGACTGGCCAAGTCAATCACCAGACCTTAACCCAATTGAGCATGTATTTCACTGCCTGAAGAGGAGACTGAAAGGAGAAAACCCCCAAAACACACAACTGAAAGAAGCTGCAGTACAAACCTGGAAAAGCATCACAAAAGAAGAATGCAACAGTTTGATGTCATCACTGGGTCACCGGCTTGATGCAGTTATTGCAAGCAAGGGATATGCAATCAAATATCAAGTTTATTTACTTTAATTTAGTTCAAGACAATCTGCTCCTATACTTTTGCTCATCTAAAATTGGGTGGTCTTACACCAAAGATGCCATGTTTTAAGTAGTTTAAAATGTCTGGCTGTAAATATCAGTCAATAAAAGCATGTCATATCATATGCATTTTTTCTTTATCTCAAACCCAGATGTCTCTAGTGTCTAGCAGAAACAAAATAATTGGCCTTGTTGTTCCAATACTTTCACAGGGGGACTGTATTTTTAACCATGTCTCAGTGTTTTAATTAACTATTAAAGTATATCTCATAAAAGTGATATTCCATGTAATTAATTATTCATTTCCAACAGGCACTTATGGGAGTCACACTTTTAATGTATTGGTTCTGTAACACCATTTAGGTTATTCCCCATGTACTGAGCACAGTGAATAGGAAGCGATATGGAATTTAGACCAACTGAATTAATTGTGCACAATTAGCCCTGGTTCACCACAAGAAATGTAAAATTTAGCTAAATGACAGTGAAAAAGAAAATCCTGCTCTGGGTAAATAAATAAAAATGAAACAATACAAGTATGCCTCATCATATATATTTTTTGTATTTATGAATGACATGTTTAAATACTAAATGGTTTAAATAATGAAATGAAATTTCAGAAAAAAATGTTATAGACCCATCCTACAATTCATTTTTACTCAGAAATGTAGGTGCTGTTTTATTTTTTATATTTCTATTGTAAATGAAAAATTAAAAGTATGTGCATGAGTCAAAGTAAAGAGTCATAAGTAAATGTCTATTCTCTCTCTCAACCTAAGGGCCACTGCATATGAATAAATTTCTTTCTTTTTTTTCACTGGCACCACTGAATATTAAAATCTGCTTTTTTCCCCCTTCTCAGTGTACAGATTTTCAACTAACACACACACCTTTTGCTAATTTATTCCTCACTATTACACACCAGTTAGACCATCTGTAGTAGCAGATACCAGGATTTATTAAGCTTAATATCTTTAATTTGCTGGCCTGGTCCCTTTATGGAGAGAATGATTAGCTAATTATGTTCTTTGGGAGCAGATGTGACATAAATATAGATTTAAAAGAGAGACTATTAACTGGTGGTTTTTCTGTAGTTCACACTGATATCTGCAAGAAGACTAACCCTATGCTTAATCTCCTGATTCACAATTTGCTCCTGTGCTGATTCAGGCAGACTTGCCATATAATTTCTAAAGTGACAAAGTACAGCCTGAAAGAAATATCTGGACACAGATAAGTGTACAGAGCCATGGTAAGCTGTTTTAAATTAGACAGCAACTCATCCCTACTTCTGGCTGTTAGTATTGGCACTGGCAGCTCCTTTGCCATTGTATCACTGACAGGCAGGCAGCCATGTCACTGTGCGTTACCCCATTATCACAGTCTTCTCCTCACACATCTCTCCCAATCCTCCTCCTCAAACACAGCTGAGTTTAACCCAGGCAGAGGCAGGTGTCATTTGAGGAGCACTGAAAGACAGTCTTAAGGCGGTGAAGAGTCTAACCTCTTCAAAAGAGCCGTGTGTGCCATTGAACAGCTAATTAACTTAATTGTTGGTTTATTTGAATCAGGGTGTAATGATCCAGCGTGCAGTAACTGATGAAAGTGAGAACGGAACATCTGGTACATCTATGACTGAGGCAGCCTGCTGCTCTTGCTCAAAGTTGAAATCAAGGCTTTTCTTTGAAAAATCAAAGCTGTTCAGTATTAGTGTGTACTGGAGCTGTGAGGTTTAATCAACTTTTAGTATGGAGTAAAAATACCATGAAAGTGACCTTTAACTAGGGGAATATTTTGACTTGGAGGTGCTGAGTGTTTAGTCTAAACAGAATAACTGTTGCATTTTTCACGGTCTGGGATTTGATGAAGCATAAAAAGCAGATGTGGTAAATCCATATATTTGCATACAAATGCTAGATTGTTAAACTGGTGAGTAGGCATTTTCTTTGAGCTTCTTGCTTTCTCTCCCAGTCTTTGGTCTTTTTTTTTTTTTTTTTTTTTTTGGCCACAGTTCAGGCTTTGATCCTGCCCTGTTTTGAACTGTGGTGAATAAATAAACCTCTTTAAGTGAGCAAGAAAAAGAACTGGTTTACTCTCGTTGGATCATAGGGTTGCATGTTTTTCTTTTCATTTAAAACAGTTTTTTATATATGTATTTTTAGGACAAATTTGAAGTGTATTGATCTGAGAGAAAATCACAGCATGGTAATTTCATCTAGGGTGCTTTGGCCTTGTTGCTCTGGAAGTACACCATGCTTTGTCACTGCCATTTCCTACCAGGAACTGATTGTAACTGCTCCAGTAAATTTGAGCCAAATATTTTCTTTCAGTAAAAGCATGCAGGAAGGCTTGTGTATGCTTCCCATGGAACATGTGCTTCTGTTATCTTGCTGATAACTCTTAAAAACACTGGTCTGATGGCCTTCTCTACCAGATCAAAATGTATCTCTAATGTCTCCTTTCATTTTTTTTTTCTTACTTTGACAGATTTCTTGCAGACCAGAGGTTACCCATCCTCCTCTTTCTCCTGCCCACCCAAGATGGCTTGCCAGGAGTGCCATTCCATGCTGCCAGCCTGACTGTGCCCCAGCTCTGTGATCTCCCTGAGACTTTTCCCCAGTGCACTGCTACAACGCCGCAAATTACCATTCCCATCTGTTGGCTGCCCTTCTCCCTGCTGCTCTCCCTGTCAATGGCTGCCTTGCTGGGATCTGTGTTCCTCCTGGTCCTACAGACATATGCTGCTCCTCCAGAGTTTATCCAGATGTGGCCCAGTGCCCCAACCTCAGGCCCTGGATATCTGGCTAATGAGACAGTCACCCCCTCCCTGGTGCCCCCACCTGGCACCAGCAAGCACCTCCCTCACAGCATCATTATTGGTGTCCGTAAAGGTGGCACGCGTGCACTTCTGGAGATGCTGGACATTCACCCTGAAGTAGCAGCAGCAGCCACAGAAGTTCATTTCTTTGACTGGGATGAAAACTATGCCAAGGGCCTAGAGTGGTACCGTGACCTTATGCCGTATTCATACCCTCACCAGATCACTATCGAAAAGACTCCAGGCTACTTCACTTCACCTTCAGCTCCAGCCCGTATCCGTGCCATGAACTCCTCGATTAAGCTCCTGCTCATCTTGAGAGACCCGGTTGAGAGAGTCATCTCAGATTACACACAGGTGTACTTCAACCGGCTGGAGAACCACAAGCCTGTGCATGCCATAGAGGACATGCTGGTCAGGAACGGGGCTCTTAACACACGGTACAAGGCCATTCAGCGTAGTCTCTATGATGTGTATATGAGGAACTGGCTCCTGCACTTCCCTCTGGAGCAGATCCACATTGTGGATGGGGACACACTGATTCATAACCCTTTGTCAGAGCTGCAGAAAGTGGAGCAATTCCTGGAGCTGCCACCACGGATAGTGGCCTCCAACTTCTACTTCAACCAGACAAAGGGCTTCTACTGCATCCGCAGCGATGGCAGAGAAAGATGCCTGCATGAGTCCAAAGGGCGACCTCACCCTCCCGTGAACAGCACTGTTCTGGAACAGCTCCGCTCCTACTTCCACCAGCACAATCACAATTTCTACCAACTGGTCGGACACACTTTTAACTGGGACTAGTGCTGGGGAATATCTGAGCCTGTCCTAGGTTCCTTGCCAACTAATATATTTATTGGCTGATTATCAGTAATGTTGAGCAAGGGTGCAGATGGATGCCTTTTGAACTCTTATTGTGACTGCAGAATAACTTTGCAATGAGAAAATTGTAATCATTAAGAAAATAATTGAACGAATAATTTATAAATGAATATATACAGTGAGCGCAGCCCAGAGCTTTGATCCTCTATACTATAAGCAAGTTACTGAAGGGAGACTGAAACAAACATTTTTGTGAACTCATGGGCCTTTTTTTTTCTTCATTTGATATTCTTGTACTTGATAATAAATGGTTCTGTTTCCAAAATTGGAAAGCCAATATCCAGTGTTCTCTCATTTTTGCTGCTTTAGCTACTTACTTTACCTGCAGTTGTTTGTGTGTGTGTGTGTGTGTGTGTGTGTGTGTGTGTGTATGTTTGTGTTTGTGGGTGTAAGACCAAGATAGTGACATGGTATTTTATGCTTTGAGAAGTACCAAGGGTAGGAGATGAAAATTATTCAGCAAAGCAGGTAGCCTGGAGCAATGCTTTAGAGGAACAGGAGCCCTTAATAGGCTGAGACGTGGAAGTCAGCGCCTGCAGCCTCAAAATATGAATCATGAGAGTCAGCACAGCTGTGCTTGCTGCACACATGATAAGCAACAAAGCTAGGTTGTTGCTATATGATATCAAACAGCACTTTCTGAGCACCAGCAAGTAAAAATGCTATATTAAAACCAAATTCATCCTTGCACGTGAAGGACTGACTTACTGAAGTCACTTTTGTCTCAATAGCAGAGAAACGTCGATACGTGAGAATTTGTGACTTTCAGGTCTTCAACCATGGTGAATGGAATAAAAAAAAATGCATCTTGCACTCATAAATGGAAAAAAAAAAAAGATTTTAATGAAGCAGAACTATCATGATTAAAGTGTTTGAATAAAATACAACAAATGGTGCAAGCTATTTCTAGCTCTGTGGGCTTGTGAATTTGTGAGAGCAGGCTGTTACATGAAAGACATTAGCTACAACACCATATCTCTCATGTCTTGGATCCTAGGAAGATTTTGTCACTGTTTGTACATACCATATACCACCATTATGCTATATTACACCAAATCCTTATATTCTAGCATAGATCATTTAATTGAGTGCAAAGTTCTACCCTACTGTGTACTTCACCATGTTTATTGCTGTTTATAGAGGCCTTTATACACTGGTGGTGAAGTACACTGTGATAGTGATTTCTTGACCTCTGTGGTGGTCAGCACTCACCTAGAAAAGAACACATTTCTTGCAGTGACACAGAGGGTCTGTCTTGGCCCCAATGATTGTATATATGAGTGGGCGACATGGCACCATTCGCTCCCATTGTGCATCTTTGAAGCGTATTTGGGTTGAAACTGGAGTCACTATCTTGTGAAAATTAGAGCCAAGCACTGAGCACTAGAGACCTCTGAACCAAAGCAAACACTGTATATACATTCAGACATGCAGTGGGTCTTCCCATGATCCATCTATATTAGTGATCGACACTTCTACGTGAACACGCATGCTATTACCTGAATTGCAATTAAAGGTAGTGCGTCGGCTAACTCCAAGTGGCAAGTACATTATTCATTAAAATATAAATGCAAATTTGTAGTTGTATAATTTCCTCAGCTATATTGATTTTAACATTGTCAGGAAAATATTTTAGAGTTTTGAGTCATGACTAACTAAGCTACCATTTGCTAGCTACCTGACGATATCCATCATTTTAATCAAAGTAATGTAAGTATAAGTAGCTGATGTAAGGTGCCAACTGAAAATATACTGGTAAATATACTGTAAGGAGCTCCAGGTGAATGTCGGAGTGTGTGCACTCATTAGGACTGACTGCCATGTTCAAAACTGTCACCTCATTAACCATGGCCTTTTATTTATTGTCAAATAACTCCTATAAAATGCATTTATCATAAGGAAAAGTTATCAGGGTAAACTGAACTTGACAGGAGACTATTCCTGAAAATAATTTGTGGAGCTGTAATTTAAAATGAAAAATTGCTGTCTATCACTTACATTAAAAATTATATTGCAGCCCGTCACTATAGGGCTTCGGAGACATGTTGGTTTCACTTTTGTATCGCTGTTACGGCATCCACACTTGTATACAGTCAGTTGTTGGCTGTCACGATGCCATCCTGTTTTTTTTTTTCCTTTCTCCACTCTTAGGCATACACATACTTATTAATGTGCCTTTAGTGGTATCTTGTGCTGAGTGTGATTCATAGTAGGTTGATTATTTAGTGTAACAGGTAGAAATAACCTCCCTGGACAAAAAAAATAAATACTCGCCTGTCATGGTGAATTGCTTTATTTGGAGTAGAGTCGGAAAAGGATGATGCAGGCTAGGGCAGGCTTCTAAGACAAAGAAAGACTACATCGATTAGCACAGGAGCATATTGGTCACAGTGTGACACATTTACTGCACTCAGTCACTAATCTTTAGTAAATTGTTTATTTTGATCTGGGTTGCTGTGGTATAATATTTTCTAATAAACTTAGTTTTTCCCAGAATATAAAAACAAAATCTCTCATGATTTGCTTCTTCACATCACAGTTCTCATAGTGACTATTACCATGTGCATGTTAATTTTGCCATGTCTCTTTGATTTGGTTCCCCCTTATCCCCAGAATTCATTGGATTGGATGTGATTGGTCAGAATTCCTTCAGGAGTGGGTGGAAATGGTCAGAATTCCTTCAGGAGTGGGTGGAATTGGTCAGAATTCCTTTAGGCACAATCGGAATTGGTCAGAATTCCTTCAGGAGTGGGTGGGATTGGTCAGAATTCCTTTAGGAATGGGTGGAATTGATCAGTATTCCTTCAAGAGAGGGTGGGATTGGTCAGAATTCCAACTTGAAGGAAAAGTGTAGACACATTAAACTTTAGTATATTACAGTTTTATGATTTGTTCATAAGATAATAGCATTTACTTCAATTTTGGATAGAGTGTTTGACATGCACAGTGTTCTTGGTGGAAAAACTATATATAAAGAAAAGGATTTGATCAAGCAAAACATTGTTTTTACCATTGAGCAACATATTAAGGAGGCTTGTAAAACTAGTATAGATAAATCATTCATTTGTTGATTCATTTTTAATCATGTGTAGCTCAGAGGGTACGCTTTTGATCTGGGAGATGTGTATATGTGAGAGTTGGGGTGGGGCACACTCATTTAGGTAAATTAAAGGAAAACAACTAAGCACAGAAATATACTCAAACAGTTATTTATATATATATATATATATATATATATATATATATATATATATATATATATATATATATATATATATATATATATATATAGCACTCTTTTGTCAGCTATATCATGTTCCTGAAGGGAAACGATGCAATACAATATTGTACCCATGTGCTGAAAGATGATGATGCAGCCATTATTGCTTCAAAGATGACCATATTATGTGTGTGCATATAAAATATGCTTTGCCATTATTGGATTTCTATAAGCAACTTACTGCCTGCCACTGTCAATGACAGATAATACATCAGGTGGCATAGACCAAGCAGCAAAACCATTAGACCGAGGGATAAAAAGTATACTCTCAGATACGATTCTATGAGTTTAATCATTATGTTAAAAAGAAAACAAAACTGGGGAAGAAAATCATAACAGAATGATGGATGGAGGACTACATGCCACCCACAGCAGAATGTAAAATGCTTCGCTTCAGTGGCGATTTTCATCATCAATCCAAGTCTGTTTTAATAAATATCTCCATACCAGAGACAGATGCAAAGCAGAGATTGGCTTTATGTTCAGCTTCAGGTCTGTTTTCTTAAGTGTTACAGCAACAACAGCCTCTCACATATATTATTACATGCACTGTAGCTAATTTTTGCCTCTGGTGATTATTGAAAACTATAAATCAAAGTATGCTTGCTTTGTGTACAGATCATACAGTCTGATTTCTGATATTCTGTAAGCATGTAAGACTTGTCAAATTATTTCAGGACTATTACTTGAACCTAACATGAACTGGCATAAAAATCCTATGAAGTCATTAGAGTGTTCCTGACAATTGGTGTTCAATAATTTACTGTTCATGATAATTGTCATGACAGCTTGTCAAAAGTTAATATTTTCTAGGTGTCTCATTAACATATGTTCTGTGACAGGTGTCATGATGTGTAACTTTATGGAAGCTGTCACATTTTATATCATGTCCACAGAAGCTTTTTCTTTCTGATGGGCTTTATATTCTTGTCTTAATGGACAAATGTCCTTTATATTCTTATATCTGGATCCCTACAATGTCGATCAGAAAATACTGAAACTGCTTTTGCCTCTTATTAGCCCAAAATGTTATAATTTCTGTCATTTTTAGGATGTTTCTTTTAATAAAGTATGAGCATAATTGGGGGGACAGGCACATGGTGGCTTAGTGGTTAGCATGTTTGCCTTGCACCTCCAGCAATGGAGGCTTGAGTCCTGCCTCCACCCTGTGTGTGTGGAGCTTTCATGTTCTCCCTGTGCTTCTGAGGTTTCCTCCCCTAGTCCACAGACTTGTATTGTAGGCTGTTTTATACACATGCATTGCAGGCTGATTGGCATTTCCCAATTGTCCATAGTGTGAGAATGGGTGTGTGAATGGGGTGGCACCCCATTCAGGGTGTCCCCTGCCTTGTGCCAAGAGTTCCTTGGGATAGGCTCCAGGCTTCCCTGCTACCCTGTATAAGATAAGTGGTACAGAAAATGGATGGATGAGCGTAATGTTTTATAATGTAACACTTATTTTGTGAAGCATTGTTACAGTTATCATGAAGTACATGTTATAATGTCTATTATAAGTCATGTAATAGAATATACAGTATACCTAGCAAAACATTAGCATCTGATGTGCATGTGAGCCGTGACCAGTAAGTGGTCCGACTCTAAACAGTATTTTTAGACAGTATTTTAACTGTCACCACCAACCCAATAGAATATTTTCTTATAACAGCACATTGCAAAAGTGGTTTATTTAATGTTCTAGAACATTTACACACATCACAAAATGTTTCAGTGCTATGATGCAGAGTTTGATAATAGTTCATGATATTGGTTTTTGTTATTGGTTCTGTGTTTTTATTTATTTATTTACTTATTTAATCAACAGGCAAAAGCCAACTCCATATGAAGTTAGAAATATTGATCTGAATACAATATTTAGACTACTATAGAACAAAATGCTGTCGGTGGTATCTGCCATGGGTTAAGCCTTCGATTCATCCTGAAACCTGTCACCCCTTACCACACCCCGCCCCTCTCTCTGTTTGTGCACTGGCAGCCTGGAATATCTGTCTACACTTGGGTCTGAAATGTGTGTGATTTCTCTTGCAGAGAATCGATGAGCCCTCTGTAAAGCCTGTGCTAGAGGTCTGATTATATTTATCCTCCACAAGTTTCCTGTACATCCTGTACTCCCTTTGTTTCAGTATGCATCTGTAGTCTGAGTCTCTCTCCCTGTCTTTTCTTCACCCCCCCCCCAACATAAACACACTTTCTCTCTCTCTCTCTCTCTTTCTTTCTCTCAGCTTATCCTCACATGCACTAAACACACAGTAGCAGGTTTAATGAACTGGTCTCTGTGGTCTACTGCTTTTCCCACAAACACAGTGATAAAACACTGAAAGCCTCCCCAGCTTTCCATCTGCTATCTGGGCTGTGGCTACAATCCCTTGTTAAAAAGTCAGTTAAAAGGAAACAAAGACGGCATGAATATTGTTCCTTTCAGCGCTTGCTTAGTGGAGTGGAGCGAGACTAAATGAGCAGGGCCTATGTCACAAATTGCATGCTGATTGTGAAAAATACGTTTGGCTAAAGTCTCACGCAGTCACTGAACATCAAAGTAATATTTAATGAAGGACTAAACAAAACGGGAGGCTTTTCGTTCCTCGCAAAGATTTGCTGAAACTTCTGATAAGAAAAAAGCACTGTAGTGATACACAATGAAAACTGTTTCAATTGAAATGAAATGTGATTGGATGTTATAGCTGGAGCTCTTTCTTGTCCTGTTCATACTTAAAGTATTTTTAAAAAATTTTTGTTTAAATTTATTACTAATTTGTAATGCCATAGTAATGTCAGTGCATCCATTACCATTGTATGTCAGGATACATCATCCCAGTTGTCTTCATGCTTCTCTTATCTGTCATCCTAGTTCAGTGTTTCTAAAGCAGGATAGCCACCGGCCCCTCGGTGAGCACACCACGTCAATGCAGAGACATTTGAGTGACAGTTCATTACCTTCACTTTAATGTGGATAACGACCTTGAAAGTCCTCACATTTTTAACTAGAGTTAGAACAAGGTTATGATACCTTGATACCTTGGAGGTGTGTGTGTGTGTGTGTGTGTGTGTGTGTGTGTGTCAGTCACAGTGGACGTAATTAAGGTTTGCACTATGAATTAATGAATTAAGCATCCAAACTTAGCATAGAGGCTGTAACATTCCTACCACCCCCCCCCCCCCCCCCCCCCATTTGCCTCTCTCTCTCTGTCTCACACACACACAGACACACAAAGACACACACATTGTAACACCTTGTGTAGGGCAGGGTCACTGTGCTCCATGTTTATAGCACATATCTATGGCAGAATAGTTTATTCGAATATTATGAGTTGACACTTGTCTTTGAGCAGATATTGGACCTCATTTGAATCTGTTTATTTATTTTCAGATGTCATTTTTCATAGAACTGTAATGGAACTGTATAGCTGTAATAAATGGTCATTTGCTTTGACAGAAATGTGTTGGTTTAATCAAATGAAATTCGCTTTTTTTTGTTTGTTTGTTTAAGTTATAGTGTGGACCACAATACACTTCTGTTATTTTACCACTGTGTTAATGAAACACAGCAACACCAACTTATTCTAAAACAATTGAGTCCAACACATGAGCAGTTCGAGACCTCTCCTCATCCATCTTTTCATTCCCTTTTGCATGGCACCAACCTCTCTGACCTTCATTCTCTCTTCACTTGAATATCTCAGGTCTCTCTGTTCTCTGTAGAAGGCCATGCCAAATCTTTCTCTCTCTCTCTCTCTCTCTCTCTCTCTCTCTCTCTCTCTCTCTCTCTCTCTCTCTCTCACTCTCACTACCCTCTATTTGCACTCTCTCTTACTCCCCCAGGTTTTTCCCAGCACTAAGAGAAGCACTTTGATTAAAGCTGTTATCAGGGAGGGAGGTAGGGAACAGGGTGCAATGGGTGGGAGAGGAGGATGGGACTCTCTGTCCTACTGCACTGAGAGAAAGAGCTAGAAAAATGGAGATTGGGAAGCGGATATAAAGTTAATATATATCATGGCTCTTGTGTGCACATGACCAAGGAACAAATTACACAAGACAAGTTTATGTATTCGCATAACACGTTTCATATACAAAGGCAATTCAATATAACTAAAAGCAAAATAAAACAAAAAAAGACAAAAAAAATTATATATAATTAAAAAGAAATGTGAAGTGTAGGCAGAAACTGATGACGTGTCAAAAGAGAAGTGTTTTAAAGTCTAGACATGAAGATGGCTAGGTGTTTGTGTATATCAAGGATTTTCTGCAAGTAATTTATAGACAAGAAAGGGCTTTAAGGTGAAAAGAGAATGCCACATCTATTGCATCCATAATGGGAATGCCAACTCTAAACAAGTAATCTTGAAATTCAAGGAACTGAAACATAAACACAAATACATGGTGTACAGAATGTATCTTTGTAATTTTTATCCAATTTAAAAAGTCAACCAGGAGTTGTAGAAATCCTTAAAATGTCCCATTTTACAGAGAAGCATCTTTTTTTCTCATCTTAATTTTTGTATCATCTTCATTCCTCACTTCGCCTTCATTCATAGGTTAACACAAAGTGTGTTGAGTGGTTTATTGAAACAATATCTAGTATACAGGTCCAACGAATTCTTTCAGATGACATACATTAACTATCTGAAGAAAGAATCACAGTTGATATTGAAAGCCTTCATGTGGATATGTTGCGTATGACCAATGTGCTCTTATAGAATGTTTGTAACTTTCTTACTTTAAAAAGAACATTTCTGTGTTTCGTATGTCTAAATTTCCTTGACTGGTAATTCTGTGTTAATAAATTTTACATTTAGGACCAAAAGTTGTAAAGATACAGTCACTTTTCTCACAATTCTCAGACACTCTGTTATTGTATTACTGCAGCCCTTATACCATCATACTGGCCATAAATAAGATATTAATATACAGGGAAAGCAAAAAAGCCAATGAAAGAACATGTGCATTTGTTGTGTAATGGGGTAAATCTCATTTCAACCCAGAAGTGAGCTGAAAAACAATAAAATAAAACAAAAACTTCAGATCTGCGCTTAATTCACAAAAGTTGCAGTTGCGAACAAACAAAGGAAGCAGGTTACACTGTATCTGTGGGGAAACAAGCCCTATCTGTAGGATCCTTAAATATTTCATTCATTAGCTTTTGATCTCTAATTGCTGAATTATGTGCTGTTAGCTGAGATCAAGGCTGCATGATGTTGTGCTAAATACATGGTGAGCTATGTGTTGTGTGGGACCGGAGGTGCAGTAAGTACACTTAACACTAAATGTAAGTACATTACAAACTTAATGCTCATGCATGGATCAAGACTATGCAAATTAGATCATGCTAAACAGAAGCATTTAACACATTATCACTCTGTTGTACCTCTTAAATGTTTCAATCAACAGTAATTCTTCCACTTCACTTACTGCATGATACTTACACTCTGTTTGAGTAGATCATTAATATTGTGTTAATCCAAATTTAGGGATGTTAACACAACATACCATCTGGGTCACCATGAGAATCCAGCATTTAGTTTAATTTAGCATTTGGGTCAGTTTTGCTGCCGCAACATGACACAAAGCCGTTGAGATTTCTCAACTGACAAGCAAGGAGCAAGGCGCGAGGTTGAGGGAAAATCTGCAGAGTACATTGTTACTCACTTGATCCTTTGTATATTTGGATATAACATGTGGCATTAGTTGATCCCAAAATGTATATGTGGATTAGCTAGCATTATCTGAAATGAGAATATGATGTAGGGTAAATTGAGCTAGCGCCATCAGCTAGCTAACATTATTCTGGTTAGCTTGTCAGGTTACTTGTTTTCTGACTTTTTATACCAAAGAGTGTTGATTGTGTCATTTACTGTTAGCTAGAACTTCACCTGAATTTACTTGTTTGGTATTCATCCTTAGCTAACTAGCATCAGATTTTAGAACCTTGTCTTTAAGTACCAAAGCTATCCATAGCAGGTTAATTTTAGGAATTAAAATGCAAGCTTGCCAATCAGGAATCCCAAAGCTCAGTGCTAATGCTGCTGAGATGTTTGAGAAGACATATGTAGTTAATGTTAGCTGCCAAATGTGTCCGCTCAGGTCAGGACCTAGGTGTCGATCTACAACTAAAGAACAAGGGAGGACAGTGATGTATGTTCACTATATTGCCAAAAATATGTGGTCATCTGACCAATCACATCCTGCTTCTCACTGACCTCAGAATTTATGGACACAACCCCATCACGCACTAGTCACTTTTAACTATCAAGTACCCTGTATCCTTATCTTGTTTTTTCTACTGCATAGGAATGAATAGTACTTATCAGTTACAGCACTGTCACTTTATTTTTTATAACTCAAGGACTTCTATTCTTCTATTAGTGGTGATTATGCCCTACACACCACACACCACACACCACCCACTACACCATTTAGTTGTGTGTTGTATTTAATGTCCTGTGTTGTGTTTATTGTATTGTCCCATTGTATGTATTTATTGTTCTGTCCTCTTTGTTGTATGTTTTGTACTGTATTGTCTACTGTGCACTGCCTCTTTGTTTCCCTTAATTTTTTGCACTACATGTTGTTAATTGCAAACACTACTGTCTTTTGAAATGTCACACCAAGGCCTTGGATTACTATTTCATTCTACTATATACTTGTATGTCTAAAATGACTATAAAAACTCTCTAATCTTTCTAATATTTGATGCCCTTGTTGAACTTCATTTTCCAGGTTTAGTCCCACTTTGCTGTTATAATAACCTCCATTCTTCTGGGAAGGCTTTTCACTTGATTTTAGAACATGGCTGTGGGGATTTGTGTTCATTCAGCCATAAGAGCTTTAGTGAGGTCTGGCGAGAAGGCCTGGGGTGCAGTCGTAGTTCCAGTTCATCCCAAAGGTGTTCAGTGGGGTTGAAGTCAGGGTTCTGTGCAGGTCTTTCAAGTTCCTCACACCACCCTTGGTAAAGCATGTCTTAATGGACATCGTCTGGTGCACATGGGCACTGTCATGCTGGAACAGGTTTGGGCCACTTAGTTCTAGTAAAGGGGAAATATTAAATGCCACAGCATACAAAGACATTCTAGACAACTTTGTGGCAACAATTTGGGGAAGACCCATTTATGGGTTTGATGGTCAGCTGTCCACATACCTTTGGCCATATAGTGTATTCTGAAAAGTCAAATGATCTCTGAAGAGAGGGGAAGGTTTGGAGCAGTACATCACCTACCTATAATGGCGTCCTGACATTTACTCCACAGATGTGTCTCACACACAGTTATCAAATGGTGGGAATTTTTTCATCACACAGAACTGCAGAATGTGGTCATCATTGCCGAAACATCTTCATGACTGAATAAGTCCAGTCACAAAGACTCTCTGCTGAGAGAAATTTTATTTAGAAGTTTGTTGTTGTCATTGCTTTAATTTTGCAGTGTTTAGATGATAATTAAATATTTATTTATTAAGTGTTTCAATACACAAAGTATTGAATTATTTAAGCATGAACCCATTGTGTTATATATTAACCCAGTTACAGAAGTAACTTTTAGGTTAACTTTTGAAGAGTACATGCTCTTTGTACTGACCCTGTGATATCCCATTAGCTCAAAAACAACCCCCCTCCCTCCCCCCTACCACCAAACTCAGTAGAGGTCATTTTTCATGCTGCACACATGCATTATCCTGCAGAGTCTCTGTAATACCAATAGCAGTAGGTGTCCATACAATGCTAATTGTCAAAAATCTTACAACGATAAACACTACTTTATTGTTCCTTCAGTCATTCACACAGTGGCACATCCTCGTTTCTAAATTCTAAGTACATACATGTCTCCATTTATCAACCCACACATGAGAAATTCCACTCTCTGCATTCTGACACCAAACCTGTAATACAACAATAACAACGTAATTGTTATGCTAAATATGCAACTCATTGTGGTGTTGAGGAGAGCGGGACAGAAATTGAGATTGAGGATGTGTGTGTGTGGGAGACAAAGAGAGAGAGTGAGAGAGGGGGGGGGGCAGGGAGGGAAGTGTACATTATGATAGTATGTGTAGAGGGAATCCTTAGGCTTGGGCTCTGGGGGAAGCCTGAATTGAATCCTTCTGCCTGAAGTGTTAATTCAGCTGGGCCCTAGAGGGAAGAGGCCCAAATTGAAACATCTTTGACAGGCCCTGACAAGTCTAGTCATTGTGTTGTATGAGTGGGGGAAAGTTATGGCTGTAGGGCAAATCTTATCTCAATAGCTAGAGTGAATCACATGAATGAAGAAGAAAACAACACAGTTTTAAATCACGTTATTGACAGCTCCAAAATTAAAATTAAAATTGAAAGGCATTGCGCATTGCTTGATTATAATTGATAACACTAGCTAATTCTATTACACAAGGATAGCAAAGGAAAGAATTTCCAACAAGAAGGGTGCTCGAGAAGCAACAACAATGTTATTTCAGGCAAAATGAAAACGCAAAGACAGAAATGTGTCTTTAGGTAAGAAGATTGGACAAGGTAATGCTGTTATTTCCAGAACGGCCAAGGCAATTTCATATGTGTAGGGCAGACAATGTCAAATAAATGAAAACGGATTGAAAAGCACCTATCCACCCAACAGAATTCAATAAAACACCTCAGTTATTGAGTGCTTAAAGAGCCTTGGCTGTACATAAGATATATGTATCGAAATATAAGAGGTTTCAGAACTGTTACTGCCTGATGGAACAGATACTCAGTAGAACTGATGTTTCAATTAGCCTTTTTTAGCCTTAATCTCAGCCTTTAGCACCTTAGCCTTATCGCAGTATGTCCAAAAAAATTTTGTAGGTTGGGGATATCGAACAGTTCAGAAGTAAATCATCATGTAGGCTCATGAAGCTTGACTTCTACTTTTATACCTCCTTTTTTTCCTTTTTTTTTTTTTTTTTTTTAGATGTGACATTACAACACTGCCGAAGGCATTGCCTATTGTTTCTGAAGATAAATAGGATGTCAACATTATATATCATATCACACATATCATATCATATCATATATCATTTCATATCATATCATTTTATATTATATTATATTATATTATATTATATTATATTATATCATATCATGGTGGCTTAGTGGTAAGCATGTTTGCCTCGCAGTTCCGGGGTTGGGGGTTTGAATTCCGCTTCTGTCCTGTGTGTGCGGAGCTTGCATATTCTCCTCGTGCTTTGGGGTTTCCTTTGGGTACTCCAGTTTCCTCCTCCAGTCCAAAGACATGTGTTATAGGCTAATTGGCATTTCCAAATTATCCATAGTGTGTGAATGTGTGTGTGATTGTGCCCTGTGATGGGTTGGCACCCCATCCAGGGTGACCCCAGCATTCTGGCCCAAATTACCTGGGATAGGCTCCGGGCTCCGGGCTGTGTAGGATAACCGATATGGAAAATGTATATTATATTATATTATATTATATTATATGATATTATATGATATTATATGATATTATATTATATGCAAAATGAATGTATAAAATAGACACTACACATATTCCTTCAAACAATCACACTAACAACTTGGGTCATGTAACACATACAGTAAAATACACTTAGGCACAATAAGGACAAACAAAAATTCCAGAAGCTGGATGCATGTACACACTGCCTCCATCACTGCCAAGGGACACAAAAAACATTTTCATGTTCTGTTTCACATTTTCCCCTTATTTTCTCCCCATTTCGATCACCTGCCAGTTACCACCCACCAGTGAGTTCTCCCTTACTATATGGCAGCTACCAACTAGGGAGGGTGAAGGTTAGCCCATGCTTCCTCCAAGACAAGTGAAGCTAGCCAACCACATTTTTTAATAAATGAAATGCTGTTCATGCTGCATCACAGGGCAGCGTGATGTACTCAGAGGAAAGCACTGTCTATCTACCCTCTTCCGCATACATGAAGTCACAGATGCCCATGATTGTTTAGTGTTGCTGTGATTGACAGGGGTGGAGAGAGAGCACAGTCAATTTTGCTCCCTTGGCCTCTGGCAATGGATGGCTGTGGCATCGTCAGGATTTTGACTCGCAATCTCCAGAAAGAGATGAGAATTTTTAAAAATCCACTAATCCCTAATCACGAAGCTGTTTGCAGGAAAGAAGCCTGAGAGCAATCCACAAAATGCAGCACATGAACTTTGCTAAACCTAATTAGATCTACAATTGGACTTGTGTTGTGATCTGATGAGGCTAAAGCCAAACTTTTGTCTAGCAGCATGTTTAGTGTAAAAGGGGACTGTATACAAAGTGAAGCAACCATACACACTGCGAAATATGTTGGTGGATCTTTGAATATTTGGAGTTATTTTGTGCCTACTGGTCCAGGGAGTCTTGTGAAGATTGGCAGTATCTAAGTCTTTCACAAACAGAAGCATACAGTGAATGCACAAATACACCTACAAATCAAATAGTCACAACTCATTCCATAAATAAATGCAAAGTGATTCATATCATTAGCAAAAACATTTAAAAATGCATCGAATAAAACATAAATTTAAGCACATTTTCCAAATATAATGCAATACACAAATACATACTGTGTTATTTTATGCAGTACAATTGAGGCACGTAGCCTGAAGGAGTTTTGCTACAGATACGAATTACTTTGCATTTATTTATGGAATGTGTTGTGACCATTTGTGACTGGATGTACAGTATGTTCATGCATTTTATGAATTCATTTCTGGAGTTTGCTGTTACTGTTTGAGTCTGCACATTTATTTGTATGCTTTAACTTCATAAATGGCATTATGAATTAATAAATATCAGAAGGTGGTTTGTCTATACCAGAAGGTTAAGATTTGGCCACAGATAGAGCATTCAAAAAGGTCATGACGTTAACCAAACACTCAGATTTGCACAGATTATTCCTGGGAGCACAAAATAAATGTTTTGCAATTGGTCAGTCTCAGGATTTGAAATGTTTAAAAAAAAAAAAAAAAACCTTTGGTCTGAATTGAAGACAACAGCCATATGGGCATACAGAGGAATGTAAAGGACCTTGAAGAGTACATAAAGGATTGATTCAAGAGCCTCTACAAAGGTCTCTAAAAAGATGTGTGTGGGAGTGTTTTTTAATCCAGATCCTGCGCACTTCTACAACCACTCTTGATCAGTCTTGCAGAACTTCTGATGAATCCTGTCCATTTAGTATGGTATAAACAGTCTACATAGTCAAATAGAAAAGTAAAAAAAAAGTCATCTAAACCACAAAGACTCTAACAGGGATAAATTGGTTACTGAAGATGAATGAGTGAGTGAGTGGATGAATGAATGAATGAATGAACGAGCCACTGCTTACAGATTTTTCGAAGGTGCTGGATTGATGCTGATGATGCATTCTTTTTTTGTTGGAAAATGCATCATAAAAATAAGATTATCATGGGCTTTTTAACATGTGTACCAAAACAAGATTAAATTCATTCATTCATCTTCACTAGCAGCTTTTTCCTGATCAGGGTCAATGTGGATCCAGAGCCTATCCTGTGAACTCTGGGCAGAAAACACACACTCATTCATACCTTTCACTTAGCCAGTCTGCCTACCTGCATGGTTATTCATATCATATATATTATTTTGCACATTTTTCATGCTGCAGTATTTCTGTAGGTGACTGTAGACGAGAGCAACAGCAGTGCACAGGTTTCCCAGCACTACACTATGTCTCCCTTGTTTTGGGACATCATAAATCTTGACAGTGAGTGACACTTGCAATATTCTAATTGGGCTAAGGATTTACTGCAATATGCCAAAATCTAGTTCTTGAAAATTTACCAATAGTACTACAAGGTATTTCTTACACTTTGTCAGACCTGTGTCACTCCAACTACTTGCCCTGTATATCACTACACACACGCATCCCAGCCATCCCTTTGGCCCCATTCTGTCAGACCCCCCATGGCTAATGCCAGTTGGCTGTCATGAGTGGAGAAAAGGGATTCCTCACCTCCATCTGTCTGACTTTTGCACACACCACACACCACAGATATATGATGTCACCTCCACACACTAGCTGGGTCAAAAAGAAAAGTGTTTGAGGCAGCTAGACGTGTGCTGAAGCAACATGAGTGTAATTCTGTACATCAGCTCTTGGATCAGGACATGGACATTGTTTTTAGACAAAGTTGTCCTGCTGCAATATGTAAGTATTAAACATGATAGAGGATGCTGTTATGAGAAAGTAATCAATGACCAGGTGGTGTGATGGTACGGAGGCCATAAGGGGATGTGATGGAAAAAATATGAGATGGGAGGAAAATGGATATTTCAATGCTTTTGCGTTTGCTAGCAAAACTTTTGCATTCGCTCACAAAGATATTTGTGTTGCCTTTTGGCTGAGTTTTGCGTTCTCCTGAAAATATTTTGTGTCCTTGAGTAAAAAACCTGTTGTGTTCTCTTGTGAAATGTGTATTCTTACGAGAGACTTCTGCACAGTGCGAGCTCTGCACAGCACTGTTCACAGCATCATTTGAGTGGTCTGCATGCTGTTGCATTTACATTACTGAAAAATGTGGAGATGACTGGCCAATGCCCATGCCGACCTTTCTCACTCAAATGATAAGTTCTCAAAAAGTAGGCACTGGGACGCAAAATATTCAAGGGGGAATGCAAAACTTTTGGCGAGACAGCGCAAAAAAATGCAAGGCAACGCAAATATCTCTATGAGACAACACAAAAAAGTGCAAGGCATTGCAAATATCTTTGTGAGAGGACGCAAAAAATTGCGAGAGAACATAAAAGTTTTGTTAGTGAAGGCAAAAGCATTGAAATTAAAATGTTCCTCCCATCTCATATTTTTTCCATCACCATGTCCCTTTAGGGGTGCCGTATGATGTGGCCTGATGCAAAGTGAAGTTACTGTTACTATTCAAAAGTTTATTATTTTCCAATAACAGCATGTCCTGAGTGTTTTCATACTACAGCAATTTGACAACAATTACAATTTTTATTTATTAAAGAACAACGTATAGTACTTATGCATTTATTGTTATGCTTAATGTTGTGGAACATCCACAAAACAAGTTCCTATTATTATTTGTGTTTCCTCACCAACATTTATTTATTTTCTATGTTGAAGTTTAGAAGACAAAAACTGTCATACTCTGGAAAAACTGCAAAGCCCTCTCCTTACAGAAAACCTCACCATATCAACAATTACACACATTTTTAATCCGATTATGTGGAGCCTCTGCAATACAAGTCCCTGTGTAAGTTATTACTATAGAATTGATAACTTGTTTTGAATGTGTGCATTAATATAAGCCTGTGCTTTGCTTTGCAGCCAGGACTACTGACAGAACTGCTGCTAAAAAAAAAACCTAATCAACACCTTCTGACCAAATCAGATTTGAGTATCCAACAGTTCTCTGGTATAAATATAAAGAATCCCATAATAGAACATTTCACATACATACAGTGTCCTCCACTAATATTGGCACCCTTGGTAAATTTGAGCAAAGAAGGCTTTGAAAAATTGTCTTTATTGTTTAACCTTTTGATCTTTTGTTTAAAAAAAATTCACAAAAATACTCTTCTCTCATGAAAATCAAACAATTGCAAACAAAACACAGGTTTATATAAAAAAAAAAACTTTGTTAAATATAAATGTGCAACAATTATTGGCACTCTTTTAGTCAATACTTTTTGCTACCTCCTTTTGCCAAGATTAAAAGCTCTGAGTCTTCTCCTGTTATGAGGTTATTAGGTTGGAGAATACATGGCAAGGGATCTGAGACCATTCCTCCATACAGAATCCCTCCAGATCCTTGAAATTTCAAGATCCACGCTGGTGGACTCTTCTCTTCAGTTCATCCCACAGGTTTTCTATGGGGTTCAAGTCAGGGGACTGGAATGGTCGTGGCAGGACCTTGAGTTTCTCGTCAGTAAACCATTTTTGTGTTGATTTTGATGTACGTTTTGGATCATTATCCTGCTGGAAGATCCAACCACAGCCAATTTTAAGCTTTCTGGTAGAGGTAGTCAGGTTTTCATTTAACATCTGTTGATATTTGATAGAGTCCATGATGCCATGTATCCTAACAAAATGTCCAGGTCCTCTGGCAAAAAAACAGCCCCAAAACATTAAAGCACCACAACCATATTTAACCATGGGCATGAGGTACTTTTCCAAAACTACCTCTGATGTTTATTGCCAAAAAGCTCTATTTTGGTTGCATCTGACCATAGGACCTGATCCCATTTGAGGTTCCAGTAATGTCTGGCAGACTGAAGACCCTTGAGGTTTTTCTTGGATGAGAGTATAGACTTTTTTTCTTGAAACCCTTCCAAACAATTTGTGGTCATGTAGGTGCTTCTGTAAATATAACTTCTGAAGTTCTCCAGCTTTGATTCTTGGATATTTTTTGGCCACTCGAACCATCCTCTACACAGTGCGTTGAGACAGTATAGACACACGTCCTCTTCCAGGTTGATTCATAACATTTCCAATTGCCTGGAACTTCTTAATTATTGCCCTGATGTTGGAAATGGGCACTGTCAATGCCTTTGCTATTTTCTTATAGGCACTTCCCATTTTGTGAAGCTCAACAACCTTTTGCCACACATAACAGCTATATTTCTTGGTCTTACCCATTATTATGAATGACTAAATGAATTTAGCCTATGTGATACCTCATATTAATACCCTTGTGAAAGAAGAAGTCATGGTTAAACAATTTCCTGTTCCTAGTCACCCAGGTGTACTGAAAAAATAATAAAATATAAATGGGAATATACTTCAAATATATTTTTCTCATATGAATTCATAGGGGTGCCAATAATTGTTACACACCTATATTTAACAACGTGTTTTTTTGATAAACATGTGTTGTGTTTGCAGTTGTTTGATATCCATGAGAGCAGAGTATTTTTGCGTACCATTATTTTTATTCCAGATTTATTTCTCATAGTTTGAGAAAGGTTCATCTTATTATGACATGTGCTCATGACAAGTCACTGTGCACAATAGGATAAAATCATTCATTTATCTCTCATGTCAGCCATAACAGATGTGTAGCAGTGACAGCTATAACAGTGATTACTAATACCCAGGCCTGTGCACAGACATTTGGGGATCAGGACCTCAAAGAAAAAAAAGAACATTCAATGTTCAATGTAATAATATAGTGATGATTATAGATCACATCTTATCAAGTATATTCACTACCTTATGGTTCATACTCTACAGATTGTATCACTTTTACTTCACACAGGCATCACATGGATCTTAATGCTTATCTTTATTCCAGGAAGAGGAATAAAATAAAATAACACGCTGTCACAATCTGTTGTTGACAATGTGTTATGTTCTTTATTCCTCTTTGTGTGATAGAAATGCTAAATTTGTTACATCTATGCACATGGCTGCAAAACTAATCTGGTGAGATGAGGCATAGCCTATCTTTCTAGCTATTTTGCCTTTCATTGAGGTGGATTTGCATATTATAATAGTGTTTATATTGTCTTCTTATTCCCAATGCCCCAAACAATAAATGTTTTAAAAAATTTGCTTTTTGCTTTTAGACTTCAGTTGCAGGTAAAAATAAGAGAAAGCGCTACTCACACTGTTACTGGGGGGAAATTAAATTATTTAATTTACCAATTAAATAATACCAACCAGATGTGAAGTCTAATTAATTGAAACTTCTCTCAATTGGTACTTCTATAAATAACTTGATAGTAACCTAAATGCTGTTTTAAGTGATTTTTGTAATTAATTAGCACAAAATAGGCATGTAATCCTTAATGATGATGTGGTTATACATGAAATTGTGTGTTGACTGGGGAAATAGCCATACAGTGGAAATGAGTATTGAACGCGTCATCATTTTTTTCAGTAAATATATGTCCAATGAGGTTATTCACTTGATATTTTCACCAAACATCAGTATTAACTCAAGAAACCCACAAATATAAAGAATTCACAACATTAAAGTCCTTAAGTAAAGTTATGTGTAATAAAGTGGAATGGCACAGGAAAAAAGTATTGCACACACTATGAAAAAGCAATTCTCCAAGGTAAAATAAGGCAAGGAACCAGCTGAATTCCATAAGTAGTTAGAAAGTAATTATACCCCCTCTCTGTGCAAATTAATATCGGCTGGGTTAGTTGGGTAAATTGATGGTCTATAAAAAGGCTTTTCATTCATCTCATGAAAAAAAGCAAAAAAAGCAAAAAGCTCTCCTACAACCAGAAACAAACATATTTCAAAACATCTGAATCTTCCAGTATGCACTATTGGGGCCATTATCCGCAAGTGGAAGCAACATCACTCCATCATCATCTGGCCACACACAGGAGCTCCTCGCAAGATTTCTGACCGGGGAGTCAGAAGAGTAGCCCAGGAGCCAAGGGCCACTCGGAAAGAGCTCCAGAAACACTTGTAGGCAGCAGGTGCCATAGTGACAGAGAAAACAATAGGCAATGCACTCCACTGCCATGGTCTCTATGCATGTTCACCCCACAAGCCTCAATTACTAAAGAAAAGGCATGTCAAAGCTCATTTAAAGTTTACTACAACTCACTTGGACAAGCCTATGAAATAAAAGGAGCGTATAGACTGGTCAGACGAGAGCAAAAAAACTTTTTGGCTGTCATACTACACACCATATTTGGAGACGAAATGGCACTGCACATCACCCTAAAAATACTATACCAGCAGTGAAGTTTGGAGGTGGAAGCATCATGGTGTGGGGCTGTTTTTCATCACATGGTACTGACAGACTTCATATAATTGAAGGAGCGATGAATGGAGCCCTTTACTGGGAGATTCTTGAGAAGAATCTGCTGCCATCCACCAGTATGATGAAGATGAGACGTGGGTGGACCTTCCAGCAGGACAACGATCCAAAGCATTCAGTAAAGGATACTCTTAATTGGTTTCAGAGAAAAAAAAATCAAGTCATTAAAATGGCCCAGTCAATCACCTGACTTGAATGTAATTGAACAAGATTTAAAGACAATGTGTTTTGAAGAATGGGCCAAAATCACACCTGAATACTACAACTACTGAATTTCTTCAAACAGGAAGCATCTTGAAGCTGTCATTACAAACAAATGCTTTTCCACTAAGTATTAAACAAATTTCAGTTAGCCTGTTCAGTACTTTTTTCCTGTGTCATTCAACTTTATTACACATAACTTCATTTATAGACGTTAATGTTTGGATTTTTTTTTATATGTGTGGATTTCTTGAGTTAATAGCAAAGTCTGGTGAAAATTTCATGTGAGTAGCCTCATTGGAAATATATTTACTGAATTTTTTTTTTTTGATGCATTCAATACTTATTCCCCCTACTGTACGTTGCAGCAATAAACCTGAAGGAGTGACCACACAATGATCAATCCAAGGCAAGCTAATCCATTTGCTGTACTCCTGAGATGAAGCTGAGCAAAGTATGCCAGAGTGGATCACATACTATGGCACTGTAAGTGGGCAAAGAGCCTGGATTCAGGACTAAACTCATGTTCATGCCCATCAACAAGACACTTGTGCAACCTCGGTAGACTTCCTGACATGGCACATTGTAAGTGTGACATTGAGTATGAAATCATTTGACAACTCTAAAATTGGTATTTCGCACAAAACATTCTGTTTAATCATTGGTTGGTCATCATTTTTTGTCAGCAGCCGGGATCCTTATTATGTTCCTGTAAATAGGCCTACATCAGCATTAAAATTACACACCTCTATACTGTAGAACTATTCCTATTATTGACGTCCGTGCACATTATCTCTCAGACACTTCTTGTTATGGCTTAAAGATCCAGGTTTTGTCAGAATGTGTATAGTTACGGTGTTACGGCCATGGTAGATAAGCTTTATGGATCTTGTTTTTCCTTCTCCAGAATCACAGAAGTAGCTTGATAGACACAAACTCATGCATGGGAACACAGAGCAATTTCCTTTCTCAAAAGCTGCAGTAAACTGCACTAGACACAACACAATAATGGCCCTCAGGGTCGATTATGCCTCAAGGCTGAATCATGTTTCAAATTTGCTAAGGCAATAACGCTGATAAATAACTCTAGTGGAAAGAAATACAGCTTTTCATTAGTGCTAGTGGTGTTGAGGGTTGTTAAAAAGGGTTGTGTTTACTTAGATCACTTATATGTCTACTGAATGTCTTAATGCTGTGCCCTAATTTTAATTTTGCCAAATATTTACTATCATAAAATGTCTAGTCTGATATTTAAAATCTTTTTAATATTTTATCACATTCACAAATTTCTTTCTATGATATTAACCTTGGTAGTTTTTCAGGATGTGTGTGAGTGTGAGTGTGTGTTTGTCTGTTGTCCTAGACAAGTAGACAGCCTTTGTAGTGTTTTCTGCTTTACACTGCATATTTCTCAGCCTGAAACTCTGAGAAACTCGTGCCAGAAATGCTGCATGTTAAGAATTTTGCCCCAATTAAAGTCTCCACTGAGCCCCCAAACTCTGATTAGACTGGGAATTTCATTACAGCTCTCTCACAGAGGCAGTCAGCTGAGAGACAGAGTGTTTGGAGAGTAATGAGAAAACTTGCGCTATTCTCAGTCACATTATAAGTCGACATTTAAAAAATGACATTATAGGTCAAAGACGCATGGCTTAACAAAAGCTTGTGGACATCCAGACATTCAAAATGTTATATTAAATAATGAGCATTTTCTTTGTCAGTTTGCAAAAACATGATAATATAGACTAACTAGATGTATTTGAAAGAAAACAATATTCCACATGTAAATGTGTGACCATAACTAAAAAACAATTACACTACTCATTTGTATTATATACTTACATATATACATAGAAAAAACTTTCTTATAAGCTCTAAGTGTTCTATACACTTTCTTTCTCTAAATAGAATTTTTAGCCATTCCTCAGAGTTTGTAAAGCTGGGTGGACAACTCTCTCAAACCTTTCGATCCAACTCCTCCCAGAGCAGCAAGATTACGTTAAGGTCGGGTGACTGGGCAGGCCATTTCATTATAGCAAGGCCTTTTTCCTTTCCAAATATCTCTTTCCATGCTTTGAGGTGTGTTTGGGGTCATTGAAAATCAAATATTACTCAAAAAAAAAATTTTTTTTTGAAGATTAATAAAGGCCTGACTGCAACAGGCATCTTAAAAATGGTTAAGTAGTAAGGCTAATAAAAGCTAATATTTCTAGTGCATAATAGAGTTGTATGTGTTCCCATTTAGTAGGGACAGCATTTTTGAGTGAAGGTGACATATTACACATACATTTTTTTTTTACAATTTTATATCACTTTTTTCAGATTTTTAGATAAAAGTGACATCTGTGTTGACTTTTCTCACACTGTAATAATACAGTAGTGTAAATCTCAACAGAAATGTTTTATTACATCATTAATTAAATTTGGCACATTTTTCATCAAAGTTGCATTGAAATGAGTGCAGATTGCATGCACAGAATAATATATGATTCATGATCTTACAACATCAAAATGAGGACTGATCAGAGTTGGGTATAATGTGTTACAAAGTATTCTAATTACTTTTTCTGATAATGCAGTAATGTAACACATTACTTTTTAAATATATAATTTGATTACAGTCACTCATGTCAATAAAATTATGTTACTTGCTTTACAAATTTATTGTTAAGAAAACAATATTAAGTAATTTGCATTTTTAAAATAAATCATGTTTTGCCCCAAAGATTTTTCTTTTAGCCCCAAATAATTCTCCACTTGGAGCTGTTTGTCACTACGTAACTGAACGTCAGTAAAAGAAGACGGCGTGTTGTAATTTTATAGCTTCAGTGAACGGAGGCGAGAACAGTCTGACAGGGTTTACAGGAAAATAAGTCGAACTACTTGTGTCTTATTAGCTGACAGCTCTCAATTCAGCCAAATGCTAGCTCACACAGTCAGTGTGAGGAAAAATGGATATACATCTATTTTTTTAACCAGTAAAGAGGTTGAAACTGAAACAGTAACATCCTCTGATGCTGAGCAGGAAATCAAGATGTGTAAATGTCTATATAAGTTCCAGTTCACGTGAACATGATATGAGGAAAGATAATGTATAAGGAAAGATAATGTACATTACTGGGCACTGTAGCAGCTAAACCCATACAATGATAGCTTAGTTGTGACACCAAACTAGCCTAGTTAGAAAAGTTTTATATTTTATCAGTTTGGTAGTACTACAAACAGTGACAACACCTGAGGCAAGTTTTATGATAAATCCAACTTTTTCTGATCATGTCATACTTTGATGTACGCTAAAATTACTGAAAGAACTACAGCTGCAATTAAAATTATTCAACCCCTTCATGGCAAGCATCTTTAGTACTTAGTAGAGCACACTTTTGCTGTTATGACCTGCTGTAAACAAGATGCATAGCTTCTGGCAGTGTTCCTGGGGAATCTTAGCCCATTCCTCATGAGCAATGGCCTCCAGTTCAGTAATTGGGTTTGTGTGTTGCAACCACCTTCTTCAAATCCCGCCAGAGATTTTCTATGGGGTTCAAATCAGGTGACTGTGATGGCCCTGTAGAATCTTCCAGGACTTCTTCTGCAACCAACCCTTGGTGGAATTTGAGGTATGCTTTGGATCATTGTCCTGTTGGAAGGTCCAATGATGCTCATGCTTCAGCTTCCTCACAGACGGCATGACGTTTTCTCCTAGGATTTCCTGATACTTCAATGAATCCATCTTGCCTTCCACATGCTGCAGGTTTCCAGTGCCAGAGGATGCAAAGCAGCCCCAGAGCATCACCGAGCCACCACCATATTTGAATGTGGACAGAGTGTTCTTTCTTCATTCTTCTTCCTCCAGACATACTGCTCATCCACCGTGCCGAAAAGTTCCGGTTTTGTTTTATTGCTCCATAGAACAGAATCCCAAAATTTCTGTGGCTTATTTATATGATTTTGAGCGACTTTTCTTGTGCTTTTGGGTCAGTAGTGGTGTACGTCTTGGAGTTCTGGCATGGAAACCTTCTGCATTTAGTATGCACCTTACGGTGCTCACTGAAGCCTCCGTGTCTGTTGCCACCAATTCTTGCTGCAGGTCTTTTGCATTCACTCGAGGGTTTTTCACAACCTGCCTTCTCAGAAATCTGGTTGCAGCTGTTCATAGCTTCCTTTTTCTGCCTCATCCAGGTATTTCACCCATTTTCTGCTCCTAGCCAGTTCAGAGATTTCATGTGTTCCAGCTCAAGCACACATGATGCAACTAATGAAGCTCTTGATTGGTTGCATCAGGTGTACTTGAGACAACACTTGTTTTGCACATTTATGCTGTTGTGAGGGATTCTATTCAGGGGGTTGAATAATTTTGAAATTCAAGAAATCATTATAAATTGCATTTTCAATTGATTTTGGTTAAACCACTTGAAGCATTCGCTGTGTTGAACTATTTCAATTGCTTTTGTTTGATTTGTTCATTGCAAACAGCTGAAAGTCTGTAAATTTTGACAATAAACCTGATTTGTAATGGGGGTTGAATAATTTTGATTTAACCTGTATGAGTTTCACTTTGTAGTGTGTTTTTGTAGGTTTGATACGTTTTGAAAGTAACTTGAAAGTAAAGTAATTAGTAATCTGATTACTTTTTACATGGAGTAATCAGTAATGTAATCAAATTACAAATTTAAAGTAATAATTAGTAATCTGTAGTAGATTATTTTTTTTGAGTAACTTACCCAACACTGGCACTGATTTGAGCACAATTAACTAATCAGCTTCAACTTTTATGGCTATAAGCTCCCCCCCAGTGGTCCTGTACATTTCATATGCATAGTGCACACTTTAATTTATGTAGGAGATTATGTAGGAGCCAATAAAAGGAAAGCATCCACGGTTCCAATGGGTCCAAGGTTGCTGCAAACTGACAGGTATGGAAGTGTATTCTTTTCTTTCTTTTTAAAATTATGCTGTCTTAGGCCATAGTCAGGTAGAACCATTTTCCAACTTCTACTTTATTAATTTTAGAACTTTAATTGCTCAGATTTCACCTATATATATATAGACTTATAGGTGAGCCTGAACAAATGCAATCTTTATTTCATATATGAATGCTAAAATAATTTAAATAAACAGAATACATTTTTTACAACTTTGATGAACAAGGGTATTGTATTTTAAAACCATTTTCTCAAAATCCAGATCCAAACACCTCTATTTTTAAGTTCATTCCTATACGTTTTTAGACTTTTAGACTAGATATCACGGAAATTGTTGATAAATGGTGGATTTATGTTGGCTGTATGATTTTATACTGCAAAATGAATATACAAAAAAGAATATACTTTTTATAACAGCGCATTGTGTTTGCTTGATTAAACAATGAAATAAAAAAAATATTCGAACAAACCACTTTTCTCTGGAGAAGATATTCTGTACTGCTTATCCTACACAGGGTCGCAAGGAGCCTGGAGCCTATCCCAGGGGACTTGAGGCACAAGGTGGGCGGAGGACACCCTGGACAGGGTGCCAATCCATCACAACGCACAATTGCACACACACTCAAACACACTACAGACAATTTAGAGATGCCAATCAGCCTACAACACATGTCACATGTACAACACATGGGGAGCACATGCAAAGTCTGCACACACAGGGCGAGGGCAGGAATCAAACCCCCACCCCTGGAGGCGTGACACAAACGTGCTAATCACTAAACCACCACTAAGCCACATTTTATTCAGTGTAATGAAATAAATGTATGTCAATGCATTCTTAAAACTCAAATATACAAAAAGCTTCTAATAATATCATCAATTACCTGTCAAAGATACACAAAGTTCATAAGTATTTGGACCGTGGCAAAAAAAAATAAATTTATTTTTGCCTCTGTACACCAACCCATTTAATTAGAAATGGAGCAATCATGGTGTGATTGAAGTGTAGACTTTCAGCTTTAATTTAACAACCATTGCATTAACTGTATAGGAATTACATGGAGTTCCTCCATTTACACAGGCTCAAAAGTAATTGGAAAAACCAATCATAAATATTAGTTTTAACACTTGGATGTAACTCCTTTGCAGTCAATGACTTCCTAAAATCTGGAACCCGTCAACTGCTGAGTTTACTCCCTTGAGATGCTTTGTAAGGACTTTACTACAGTCGCCTTCAGTTGCTGCTTGTTTGTCGGTCTTTCTGCCATCAGTTTTGTCTTCAGTAAGTGAAAATCATGCTCAATTAGATTGAGGTCATTGGACATTTAAGGACATTTAATTTCTTTGCCTTAAGAAACCATTGTATCTATTGTTTTCAAAAATGACCACATTTACTTGCAATGTATTGCCTTAGATGCTGGATGGCCATTGAATTCTATGTTATACCTGGTTCTTTTGCAAGTTTTCCACTTGTAAGATTGCATCATTCAGTTAGAATGACTGCTTTGTAACTTGTGTTTGTAGCGCTACGGAAGACAAACACCTGCTTTGACCTTCCAATTTATTTTGACTCTCTCTGTCACAGTGTCAGTGTGATGGAGTGTGTAAGTCTTTAGGTGTGACTCTCTTTTATTTAATGTCAGCAGAAAAGAGGGATTACAAGAGGGGTCTCTTGTCAGTTGGTAAAAATCCTAGTTTATTACTCTTGAATCACTGTCCGATCCTTTCTTCTTATTTGCTTATGAATCCTAAAGCAATGGGATGGATTATTAAGTAACTATTATGAATTGTTCATTACCTACAATGAAACATAAAGTAGAACATGCAGTTACAAGAGTGAGGAATGTAAATCTGGACACACCGAAAGGTCATGGGGTTTCAAAGTTTAGTGCTTGGGTTCTATAAATCACTATAAGTGCAAAATTTACTAGGATATATAGTTTGGTACATTATCACATAAATTAATAGACAGTATTGCAGAGTTGCGGAGCATAAAAGTGTAGTACACAATATGCTGTATAAATGCTGTACAACACTATACAAAACAGTACCACACAATACAACGCCAAAACTGCCAGTAGTGTAAATGTGTGCTAGGATACAATGACCATTATAAGCACTTTATTCTGGGCAGAGTTGCACTGGATCTGCAGCCAATTCCAGGAACACTGGGTGTGAGGCAGGAACACACCCTGGATGGGATGCCAGTTCGACGGAATGCACCATGCACACACATTAACACATTCATTTACACTTAGAGGCAATTTAACGTAGCCATTCCACCTACCAGCATGTTTTTGGATATGTGAGGAAACTAAAGAACCCAGAGGAAACCCATTTAGACATGGGGAGAACATGTGAAACTCTACGCAAACAGTAAGCTGTCCCGGTGTGCTATCATGTCACCCAGCTATATAGGTGGTTGAATTCTCAAATATTTTTAAATTTTTTTTCAATTTTATTTTATTTGTATAGCGCTTTTTACAATAGACATTGTCTCAAAGCAGCTTTACAGAAATATCAACATGGTATACAGATATTAAAGGTGCGAATTTATCCCAACTGAGCAAGCCACTGAGTGGCGACGGTGGCAAGGAAAAACTCCCTAAGATGTTTTAAGAGGAAGAAACCTTGAGAGGAACCCGACTCAGAAGGGAACCCATCCTCATCTGGGTAAATATGATTGGTCGGAATGTATGCATGATTTTTCTGTAACAGCATGGCTCAGACAGTGTTTCAGATGTAACCTAAACAACAGATTTATATTAATGCACTCATTCTAATATGTTAGTTATGGAACATGCTCTAGATAATCTGACAAGTCATAAAGTGATTTTTCATTAGTGTGTTGTTTTAAAAATATATATATAATTGTTGATGTAGTGAATTTTTTTTTTTTTTTTTTGTTAAGGGAGATTTATTTGACATTTATGAAACAGTTACAACGCTTTGCAAAGTTTGCCAGCTTGGGAAAGCTTCAGGACAGAGGAGTTTATAGTTTCTGATTTCTCTATGAAATGCCAAGCTGCATTTTTTTTCTCTCTGACTCGCACAACATTAAATCTAATTATAACACGTTAAAATGTGTAATGTGCCATTCTTTAATATATTTAAAAATTGGCAAATTGTTGTGTTGTGTTATGCTAAATGGAATAACACACTTCAGACCATGCTGTTCTATGAAAATAATTCACTTTGTTTTGTGTCAGGCTGTATCACACCACCCTGGTGTGAATTACTTTTGTACATCCACACAATCTGTTGTGTGTTATTCCTTCTATATTAAAGGAGGATAAACGGTTGAATACTGTATCTGAGCAGTGAATGTTGTACACGCTACATTTTTATAGGTTTTGCAGGTTCCCCTTCAACTATTACTACTTTTACAATACAAGCTATTTGCATGAAAAGGGAAACAGCAAGATAAAAAATAATGCAGAAAATAAGATCTACATTGGCACTTTAGCTTCCAATAAACAGATATTCAAGTGGAAGCTAGGGTGCCACAATACCACATTCAAAAATGTGTTGGCAGTGAAGTTATTTAAATTTGGGTGCCATTCAATGCTCACAATTATGAATGTGGGGGGAAAAAACATTCTTGGTGGCAAATACTTAATATGATGCTTGAAATTAAATCAAAGCAAACCAAGCAAGTGAAAAGCTACATTTTTTTCAGCACTCAAGTGAAGGTGAGCTCATATGGTAATAACCAAACTACCACAATAGTGTGCTTGCTTCCCAGAGTAATTTATGGCTTTCCATTTTTTCCTCAGTTTAATAGGTTTCCCTCCCACAAATTCTTTTCAAATCAGGTTTACATGTTACATGAAAGAAGTAAGAAGCTAGAAGTTATTCAGTTGTGTATTGGTTAATAGTTTTCAGGGAAAAAAAAACTAATTTTAATTTAGATGTACATGGAATCTTTACTATGTGTATAGTAAAAAATAGAGAGATGAGGTATCTTTCCTGATGGTCTAAAAGGAAAAAATAATCAAGCGCACATTTCATACCACCTACATATACTCTATATGGCCAAAAGTATGTGGACACGTGATCATCACCTATATGACTTTCTTGGACATTCCATTCCAAAGTCATGTAGACCCCAACCCCCCATCCCCCTTTTTTGCAGCTTTAACAGGTTTTCCATTAACTTTCGAAGTGTGTCTGTGGGAATTTGTGCCAATTCACTCTAAACAGCATTTGTGACATTGGGCATTGATGATGGATGAGAAGGCCTTACTCGCATTTGATGTTCCAATTCATTCTGAAGGTGTTCAGTGGGATTGAGGTCCAGGTTCTGTGCAGACCATCAAACCATGTCTTTATGGACTTTACTTTGTGCACAGGGGCCCAGTCCTGCTAGAATAGGAAAAGGCCTTCCCCCAAACTGTTGCCACAAAGTTGTAAGCACACAGTTGTCTAAATAGGCTTTGCATGCTGTAGCATTAACATTACCCTTCACTGGAACTAAGGGCCCCAAAACTCTCAAAAACAGCCCAGAATATTATCCTTTTTCCACCAAATTTTACTATTGGCACTATGCATTACGCTATGTAGCGTTCATCAAACCCAGATTCATCCATCATACTGTCAGATAGTGAAGCATGATTCATCACTCCAGAGAACATGTTTCCACTGCTCCAGAGTCCAGTGATGGTGTGCTTTACAGCTCTCCAGCTGCCACTTGGCATTGTGCACAGTGGTTTTTGGCTTGTGTGCAGCTTCACGGCCATGGAAACCCATTTCATGAAGCTTTCAGTGCACAGTTCTTGTTTTGGTGTTGCTTCCACAGGCAGTTTGGAGTGATGCAAGACAGGATAGGAGAATTGTACGTGCTACGCATTTCAGTACTCATTGGCGCATGCTCTGTGAGTTTGCTACAGTTTGCTATGGTTTTCTATGGCAGTTTGCTATGGTCTACTGCTTTGTGACTGAGCTGTTGTTGCTCCTAGATGTTTCCATTTCACAGTAATAGCACCTATAGTTGATTGAGACAGATCAAGCAGGGCAGAAGTTTCATAAACTGACTTGTGATAAAGGTGGCATCTTATGACAGTGCCACGTTTAAAGTCACTGAGCTCTTCGTTACAAACCACTACTCTACATTATTCTACTGCCAATGTTGTCTATGGAGATTGCATGTCTATGTGCTTGAGCTTATGCATCTGTTAGCAATGGGTGTGGCTGAAATACTTGAACTTAATAATTTAGAGGGGTGTCCACATACTTTTGGCCGCATAGTGTAGTAGATCAAATTAATTTGAGAATTTTTAAATTAAACTATGTATGTTTTACGACTTGATCTGTTCTTGACCTCCACTCCTTAATAACTATAGCTCTTCATGAGAGGCTGTAAATCTTAATTCTTTATGTAAGCCTAATGAAAAATTTATTAACATGCCTATAAACATATAGAACCTGCGACTGAAAGAAAAGAGAAGATGAAAGTGTTCAATTGAGTTATTTCTCTCTCTGTCTCACTGGTAACCTTGACATGCCTGAACGTTTGGTGTGTGTGTGTGTGTGTGTGTGTGTGTGTGTGTGTGTGTGTGTTTGTGTATGTGCGTTCATCCTGATCTAAGAGGCCTTGCCTGAGACCTTGAGCTTGCTGAAGCATGGGGGCATGGATTGTCTCTTGTCTAGGAGAGTGTGAGACCCTGAGAGATAACATACTTTGCAGGCAACACAGAACATGGTGTCCCAAACCCTCAGCCTCCTATCTCCCATTCTCTACCTCTCTGACGTCCACACCTTAGATAGTACATCATCTGCTCGGGAAATGAGCCTTCAGCATGCACAGGAATTGGTGCCAGCACCAGCCAATGCACTATGGCATCGGCGTGCATGCAACAGACGTTGTTTACAGCGAATTGTTTTGAGTGGAGTGTGTATCCAGCTCTAGTGAGTGCAGGTGCTTGTGGAGGCCCAGAAGGAGAAGGAGGAGGAAGAGGAGGAGGAGGTGGAGGAGGAGGAGGAGGAGGAAGAGGAGAGCCAGAAATAAAAGTTACTCTGTCTTCTTTAAACATCTTCAAGGTCTCTGGGAAGGAATAAATTCCTAAGGGAGAGAGTTTCCTAGGAGGAGACCGCCCTGGCACTGGACTGGGTAAGCTCTGCTTGTCTTTCTGACTTGTTGATGTTTTTACCAATAACTTGCGTTAGAGACAAAAAGTGCTCCTGTACTGTGCGAAGTTAATGATGCTAGGTTTAGAATTTTTTTTTAATTAATAGCAAGGATTTCATGTTAATCTCTGTGTAATTGCGAAGTGATTGAGTTTCTGTTTGTTAAATTAGCAATATGGAACTTAGGCATGTCTCTGGGAATAAATCATTTTCTGATTTAATCAAAAAGATTAAAGTCCTCTCAATGATGTTAATCCAATATGGATTTGAACTTGTGCTTATGAATAACTTTAACTTTATCTTTTATTTTGTGTCTCCGTCTCATCAGGGTGACATTGGCTGAGTTGCCGCCTTGTTTCCATGCTCGTTGTTCCTTTTTCCTATGCATATACCTCTTTGAGACGTAGCATTAAAGAGGCATAGGGCATGGGAAAATGGGGCTGCAGAGGTGTTCCACTGGAGTTTTCTTCAAAACCACATCTACAGAGAAAGGGTTAGGTAAACATGCTTTCTTAAATGCTTTCATTTAGATCTGCCACTCTACCCACAGGAGTATATAGCTCTTAGCAGCATGATTGTTTTTATTTGCTACATGGGATGCTGTGAAGAAACAGTGATGGTGTGATCTTGTGAAGTGCAGAGTGAGAATTGAAACCAAGTAAGCAATGTGCTGCCTGCCTGTAATTTAATAAAGAAACTGAATTGAAAATCATTCCTGAATGTGTCTGTCTTAAAATTTTTCATGCCCTAGATAACCCTTGCATGAAAGGTATCTTTTTACTTTCATTAAGTAAAACAAGTCCTTTTGTTTTTCTCTGTTAACAATTCAATTATTTATATACACTAGAATTATGGTACCGGGTTTGACAGGTTGATTGACTAATAATGCTGAATAGCTTAAATAGTTTTATTAATCATAATTCATCACAAAATTGAATGTACACAAAATAAAGTGAATTTTCAATAGCAATACACAATAAATAGTTCATTCTAAGATGTGTTCTATCAAGGTTAAAATGTTTCCAATTAAATATCGTATAAACCAGCAGTCGCTTATACAGTACATACATATCTTACACTCTCTCTCTCTCTCTCTCTCTCTCTCTCTGTTTGTGAAGAGGTGTTTCTGTTTACAACAAAATTAAAGTAGAGCTGTAGACACACAATAAATGCATATGTGGTGCATGTACCAAGAGATACAGGCCTGGAGTATCATTATATTGAATCAAACCCAACGAGTGCCCACTCACTGCTATACTGTCCCTGAAGTGCTCATTACTGAGCTAGTATGAGAAAAGAGAAATATTTACACCACGGCCGTCCTCATCAAATATGGAGCAGGTTGCCATGATCGATGGCGTGTGTAAAGTGGCATGGGTAGTGCAAAAAGAGACACAGGCAACAGGGTTTCTTTTTCAATGTTTAAAAAGACTAAGCATAAAAACGCTAGATGCTCGAGTAGATCATCTGTAGACGAGATGAAAATTCACACTTAAAAGGGTTTGTAAAAATGTAATGAATTGAATACCTGTAAATAGCTATAAATTATTGGTATATTATAAAATCACAGTTACATGTACTGGTTAAATATAGACAATGTGAACAAATAAAGACTGCTTCTGTACATAAGATTCAGTAAAATGATTCAGTGACACTGGATAACTATTTACTCATTACTGCAAACACCTTATTAGCATAGAAGAGTGTATAGCAATAAGAGAGAGTGCAATTAACTGGTAAAGTAGTCATGGCAATGTCCATGAGACTATTCTTTCCAATGTCTTTCCAGTGGACACCCATGTGTCCATTTTAACTGTGTCTGTCTCCAGTCTGCTTTAATTAGCACACTGCACTCAACACATTATTAGCACGTTTTCACATAAACTTCCAGTTTCTCGGATCAGCAGCAATCATCCAGAGACTTGGTGGACGTTAGTTCTTCCATTGTGTGAAACCGATGCCTTGAGTGGCCATGCTTCACACCCCATATCCTGTGGATTCCAGCATTGTGAACAGGGCAGATAAAAATCCATTAATGTGAGTTTTAAAAGCACACAGTGCCTCCCTGTGGTGACACACACACACACACACACACACACACACACACACACACACACACACTCACAAAACAAAGATTCATATCAGCTGAGTAGGAAACCTATTGTATTATACACAAAAGGGAAAAACAAATGACTTGATTAGTAATTCAACATGCACTAAAGCTCAGTGGTAGAGCAAACGTGGCACTGTGTTTTCTCATGCCTTTCAATTGGTACCAGACCTTTTTTTATCTGCATGGTTGGTTGAAGAGAATGAATGCCTAGACAGTATGATGCACAAGATGGAAGCTTCATTATTGCCTATTATCTTAGCCTTCCTTACTTAATTATACACTGACACATTTGGTAAAGTGTTTGCCGTTCTCTCTCTCTCTCTCTCTCTCTCTCTCTCTCTCTCTCTCTCTTGCCCTCTCTCTCTCTCTTGTCTTCTCTCTCTCTCTTGCTCTCTCTCTCCCTCTTGCTCTCTCTCTCTCTCTCTCACTCTCTCCCTCTCCATCATATTTAAGTTCAGAGACGGAGACATGTATTGAATGCTAGGCTAACCTGGCTAGGAATAAAATAAAGGTGGGTTTCTGACCATCTACATAATAAACATTATAATTAAATGCTGTGTTAAATAATATTTTCAGCACAACCAGTTTACAGCACTTCCAGACATACATGACTTGTGCTTAATAGCTAAGCTACTAATACTAGTACTGGATTTGATCCTGAGCTCAAATTGACAGGTTGCTGCCTGTGTGGAGTTTCACAGAGTTCTTTCTGTGTTGGTGTGGGTTTTCCTCTGGGTTCTCCAGTTTCCTCACACTGTCAAATGTGTGTGAACGTGGTGCCTTGTGATGTACTGGTATCCCATCCATAATTTTCCAGAACGTGTATGGTTTTCTGTAACTTTTGAACATTATTCTCAGTTTCGCTACTTTGGTGCTCAGCTTCTGATAGTCTGCCACAAATTCAGAGATGTCCTTTTTATCTATAGAATATAATTTAAAATTCAAGCATTTAAGCCTTCAAATTTGGAAGTGAAAATGTTTTTCATGTCTGCAAGAGCCTTCATCACTGTGTTTTCCTCCTCATTGCTCACGTTAACAGCTTCTGTTAGCTTAGCGTTAGCTTCGCTACCATCCAGAGTTTCCTCAATTTTATTTTTATTTTTATTTTTTATTTATTTATTTAATTTTTTTTTTTTGTGATTCTGCGATTTGCCAAGATGAAACTATACTGTCTGTGACCACGGTCGAACTCAGAGACTTCTTAGAAAGATAAATGTCTTTTAAAGTTATACATCTGGAAATATGGTTGTTTGTAGTAGGAGCACTAAGTTGTGCATCTGTCTAGCTTGCTGCCATGTTGGAGCCCCCTGGCATCCCATCTGGACCGAATTCTCACACCTTGTACCCAGTATTGACAGGAGTGGAACCAGATCCACTTTTAGCCTGAATGATAAAGTGGTTACTGAAAATTTACAAATGAATGAATACCAACTGGGCTGTGGCAAGTTTATGGATTTACCTCAATGAATTGAGAAAACTCATTGAATCAAGTGACAAGTAGGCTATGTGGAGGAGACTTTATTTAGCCTAGTATTGATGTAGGCCTAATACTGAGTGTAGTAGGCCTAATGTTTTGTGTAGTCTCTGCTTACCATCGAATGAAAAAGATTTTATCTGTTGAAATAGCATAACTGTAATTATTAAAACGGTTTGATTTTAGGAGAGGTATTGGAGCATACTTGCATTCTAATCAAGAATATTTAGCCTACATATTTTATCTGAATGTTTCAGCTACGGCTTTTTGCGCTTTGGAAATGCAACGTGGCAACACTAATAGGCTGCTGTTTTACAAAACAAAATGTATTTTGGGGAAACTGATCTTTGTCTCTGACACGTTGCATCCCAGACCCGACTTCCTTCCATTCTGTGAGATGGTGGTGTGGCGGTAGCGCGTGCTCTGGTTGGTAGACAGTGTAGCAGATACAGGTGAGTGGCTGAGGCGCGCGCTAACACGCGCTAGGCAGACTTTATGGCGCCACAATTCAGCCCCTGTCCAGAGGGTGTGAATCTCGGCTATTGAAACACAACGGAGCTCAATGGATCGCAATGATGTGGCCGTTACAACTGCTTTGAAGTGTCTTTGAGGATGCAAACGGCGCAGGATCGGCGTCGCGCCGCTGGATGTCCGGCTGAGTGTATTTATTTACCCACAGGAGCGCACAAACAGAGAAGTGCAAGGTGCGAAAACCTGCGGAGACAGACAGGCGTGCCAGTTCCTAGACTATTCAACACCAAAAAGAAGTCACAGATGCTGGGGGACCTGAGCTGATCAAATCTGCAGAGTTAAAACTGTAACTCATTGTACCACTTTTTAACCTAGAGTGCAAAAACTGTGATATTTCTATCCACTGAAATGTATCCTATCCCAAAATGCATACTGCATGCTCATGTAAGACCGAAATTTGATTATGCATGACTCTATGTCAGTTCGTGTTTACTGAGTGATTGTTAGGGTGTTTTAAACATGGACGAAAGTCAGTAAAGAAAGAGTTGATGTACTATCTACTGTCTCCATCCATTTCTGCTAGCACCTCTGGTCAAATAGAGCATACAGTAATTACTATATGTGATGTTTTTGCATTTAGTATAATGTAATAAGTCCAAGATGAATAAACCCTTTATGGTGATCTTTATTGGATCTTCCCTGTTGGCATATTCATATAATTATGCTATTCAGCACTTATTCCAGAGCCTTTAATGTAAATTGAATGATTTATATCACACCACCTTGATGCCCACAACTCTTAAATTGCCTTGACCTAGCCTTTCTCAAATACCATACCAAGTTTAGGATTAACTCACAAACAACCAATAAAAACTTGTAAAAATGTTAAAATTGCGACTTTTTATTTTCAAGTGAAGAAGCATCTTATTTATTTACATATGCACTGCTTATTAATATACATGATTATCTTTATGGACCCAAATATTGGGACATATTCATATCTATATTGTAAATGATTAGCTTAGCATCATAGACTGTCGAATGCCAAGTTAATGTAATTTGAAGCAGATTGTGCTACAATAATCGAAGCTATACACTGTTGATAGCCTACTGTGTATATATATATAATATATATATATTATAGTATATATAGTATATATATATATAGTATATATATATAAACATCTACATTATGTTAATGGTGTCAGATATCTGCAGTCCTTTAAGTGAATGTTTGGAGAATAGTAACAGGTGGAGAGGAGTGTCGGGTGAATCATGGCTCGGGGTGCTGTGTGCTGGTGCAGAGACACTGTGCGGTTGAGTTGCAGTGTGTAGTGCGGGAAAGCGGAAACATGCGGGAGCGCGAGTCGCTGTCCAGCAAGCGCGTGGTGCTGAAACGGAGGCGGTGGCAAAAGCAGGGGAGCGAGCAGTGCCGGGGCGTAATATTCCACCCGGGTGTCCTGTGCCTCACGCTTCAGCTTCATCCTTCTGTTCTGAAACCAGGTTTTCACCTAAAGTTAAAGAAAGAGATAGAGAATTAATGTCAGAACGAGTTACGTGTGGAAAAACCTTGAGACAAATGATCTAAACACTCACTGATTTTATCAAGAGCACCTACCATATGTGTAAGTATTGGTGCTTAATACAATTGGTCAGTGACCCTCTGTCTCCTACATTAATGGAAAGTGAAAGGGACTACCACAGGATAACCGCTGTTCAGATGTTAATTTTGATGGACTATTCTCAACACAGCAGTGACACTGGCTGAAGCAATGGCGGGCTTCTTCTTCTTCTTCTTCTTCTTCTTCTTCTTCTTCTTCTTCTTTTTAAACAACTCAGTATCAACTACTGGGTTGAGAACAGTCCTACAACCAATGATATCCAGCTTACAGTGTTCAGAAACTGACCCCTGATTAAAAGAGTACAAAAAGGCCAATGAGTGTAGATACAAGGTAAATGTACTACCCAATAAACTGGTATCTGGATGTACCTAGGCCTTACCTGAGTTTCAGAAAGATGCAGCTTTTCTGCTATTTTCCTCCTTTGGTTTGCTCCAAGGTATTTGTGCTTGTGAAAGGTTTTCTCCAGCCGTGTAATCTGATAGGACGTAAATTTTGTTCTGACCCGACAGTTTGGTCTTAATTCTGCCTCGCTGTCATCACCGACCTCACTCTCCGAACCGGAAGTGTAACCACAGCTATCTGAAACAGGGAAGAAAACGTTAAGGACAAAACCAAAAACACGCATAGGCTTATTTTCTGAAAAACATGGATGACCAGTGACTTTAGTATTACTATTGCTATGCTTACTGGTTGGTGAGGATGGGATCTTGGTGACATCCTTGATATTGTCATCAGAAACTAGGCCCCCTGTGTGAGACGTGTGTTTGGCTTGGAGCGCGGGTGCCGCCGGGTTGGGCACCAGAGAGGCCTCTGAACAGGAGCGGCAGTCGGGCTGAGAGCTCTGCGATAGCCATGCCACCGAAAAATTCTTGGCCATATTGTAGTTCCTCTTGACAGACAGTGGAGTAAAATAAATGATTGTATTTAATCAGTATCAGTGGCCTATAGTGCCAGGAATAGGACTATATGTAGGAGGTGCTACAACTGTATTTGCATAAGCAAAGGGATCTCGACGAAACGATAAGTGTTTGATGGGCGTTGTAATGGCAGTTAATAGATGTCGCAATTGCTGTTTTTAACACGTCGGGTAGACTTGTTATACCCAGGCGCCACTGTGTCTGAGTACTGAAGCGCTTATCGACAGGCCCATGTGATGCTAGAAATCTGGAGACTTCGAACAGTGAATAATCATTGATGTTGAGAGCAAATTGATATAATCACTAAGGACAGAAAACTCAATCGAAAGAAATAAGCCAGTTCTTCAGAAAATCCTCCTAATCTATCTATGTTTAAGGGCATAGTATATATAACAATTTTTGTTTATTTTCACAAACACTGTACAGAAAATGTAAAATTCAAAATTGAATGTAAATTAAAATTTAGCCTACGTGGATTATCACACTGCACTTATACAGCCAGTTCAGATAATTATGACTGGACCCTCTTTATATATATATATATATATATATATATATATATATATATATATATATATATATATATATATATATATATAATAGCATCTAAGTCGATATGGGAAAACACACAAACAACGGTGCATTAAACAATGAATGTGCAGTGATTTTTAATATTCGCAAAATATCGAATGAGCAACAAAAGTAGGAAAACTAAGTGTTAAAGAAGTACTGACTATATATCAGGAGAGTATAACAATCTCAATGTTATACTGCCATATCGTCCAGCTCTAAAATAAATAAATAAATAAATAAACAGCACACACACACACACACACACACACACACACACACACACACAAACCTCAGGGTATAAAAACCTGGACTTAAACTCTCAGAAATAAAGCTAAAAAACAGTAGTTTTCCTTGTTGGTACATATTTTGTACTTTTGTACCTTTATACCTAGGAAATTTTTAGATCAAAGCTTTAAATTAATAGTCCAAATATGTGCAAATGTCCAATTATGTAGCTGAAATATTTTTAAAGGTGAAATATGCATACAAAAAGTTATTGTGGTACCACATAGCAACAAGGAAAAGTGCAGTTTGGTACCTATATTTCTGAAATTGTAAGTTATGTGTGTATGTATTTTTGTATGTATGTATGCATGTATGTATGTATATTTTCTGTATATACAGAAAATATACATGTACAATACAATATACAATATACAGGTATGTATGTATATACTGTATATACAGTACATGCATGTATTTGTGTATGTTATTATTGTATTTATGCATGTTTGTATTTATGCATGTTTTTACATTCTAAAATGTAGCTAAGTTATGACAAACCAAGTATGCCTAATGGATCATCTGTTGCATGTTATCACTTGCATACAGACTATTGTATTGCTGAAGAGCCCAGTTGTCTGTCTCGGGCTCAGTTTTTAGCTTTATTGTTCTACCGCCAAAGCGGACTTGATAGTGCGACACCAAAGCAAAGCAAAGGTGAGAGAGTGCTGTTTGATGTCTACTGACAGGAGAATCTGAATTAGGGTCTGGCGCCTTATAACTACAGCACTATTCCACCAGTTCCCCCAGGCCTGCTGCTTAACTGATCACTCCGAAATGTGGAAACGTCTGAACATAGACCTTGATTTCCTTCACCCAAAACACGTTAGGAGATTTATTATTATTATTATTATTATTATTATTATTATTATTATTATTATTATTATTATTATTATTTCTAGCGAGACTAGGCTATGTAATGTGCTTTTGATAATCCTAGAAAGTCGTTGCGATTGGTGCATCTTGTTACAATTCCAAGTGTATTAGTGTAGATTATATTTGGTGTATTGTGAAAGCGCAATTGATTCACAGAGATTCACACATAAACAGAGTTTAACGCTGATGTAAACCTAACTTCTCTCTTTATAGTTCTCGAATAAATGAATATTCTGTGATTTTGATCGTCACTTTAAGCAGGTCAGTTTGTTACCCCCACCAAATCAGCTATATCTACCACTTTTTATCCATTTATAATTACATTAATGAGTGATCAAATGCTGAATGGTAATCAAGTATCTTCTAGGGATCGGGCCTTGAATAGCACACACGACTCCAGACTTCATGGAGCCAGTCCCTTAGGCTTTTGTCAAGAGTGTAAACTCATCAATGGTCGGCTTAATTAGGACTAATTGTAGGCCATGATCTACTCGTTAGGCCGCTTTTGAAGTTCGGCTACAGAGACAAACAGAATTAGGTGAGCTGCATATGAAAGCGCAGTGTGGGATCAGCTCGGATTTGCGCTCTCTCTCTCTCTCTCTCTCTCTCTCTCACAAACACACACACACACACACACTGCTGCATATCGCGCACTCAATTTAAATAAACCCGAATGACTGTACACGACACTTACCAATATCCTCCCACATGAATAGTTTTACACAAACTCTAATGTCTTGCTAGCCTAACTGAAAGGAACTTCGCAATGTCATAGATACAAGATGCACCTAGTTTGTTATTTATACGTTGTTTATATTCTTGGATTTTTTTTTTTAGCACTATAGCTCACCAGTTCTATCTTATTAATCCGTGTATAATGTGTTTTTATGGTACCTTTAATCATATATTTTTGTGTGTTTTGTATATGTATACGTATTGTATATCTAACCATTCAATGTGCTGACAAATTATAAATAAACTGGCATAGACAACATAATAAATTGATATGTATACCACAGTCACACAAGCATATATTAGTAGTTTTAGTTTAAACCGATTTCAAAATCACTGTACACTAACGTGAATAATTACATCTCAACAAATGAAACGTTAGACTGAATGATGCATCAGGGTATGGATTACTAATCAAGTGTCGTGCTCTTTGAAGTGGTTGATAAGTGAGATTATTACCTATCTCAAGGATCCTCTTTCTAGGCACCAAAGCCCAGAAGCAATATAATCAACTCAAAGGAGAATGATCGCTGCTGATAAGGGCCTGCGACTGATATGACTAACATCTTAATTTATAGTAACATATAAAGCTGAACACTGCTTAAATGATGCACTAAACTGTTGAACAACATTATATGCCTCTGTTGGGATAATTTTAAAGATGTTGTTTTATTCAGATAGGTAATAAACTGTACCTTTCCTTGTCTCTAGAGTGGTCCCCTCATATCTTTTTACCATTGAAAAAGGTAAGGTGGTATTCGACCTTTTACATGATTTAAAGTACATATCTGAAACGCAAGTAGCTTTTAAGGTAAAGCCTTTTAAGGTTAACACGGTACCTTTTTAACTAAAACATACACATTAAAGGTACAAAAAAATGTACCTGTTGTACACCTTTGAGGATTAGAACCCCTTTTCTCAGAGTGAAGTCTACAATGTATCAATGCAATAGACATTAACTTCTCACATTACTAGCTTTAATTAGTGTTATTGTAATTGGTGTAACAAACTGACAAGAGCAGCCATTCTGAAATCAAATATATTTTAATTCTTCTCAATAAATAAACCTTTCCCATAAAACTTTTCCCATAAAATTCTTTACAAATTTCTTAATAATTGTCTATACACCACTGTACATCATGTATATTGCACATGCCAACGTAAAAAAAAAATAGTGTCCACATATTCTTGGTCATTTTGTAAAGACTAGTAGTAATGACGCATGGAGATCATGTGGTGGCTGTGCTGAGGAATGATCTGCTGGTGCGGGATGGTGCGGTGATGAACAGGGAGGGCTGGGATCACGTGCGGGTTCGGCCCGTGAGGAGCTGCGGGGAAAGTCATGCGCTGTCCGCCGAAGTGGAAGGGAAGCGAAGGAACCGCTGAGAAAAGGACGTGGGGCAAGATGGGAAACGTGTATTCAGCCCTCAACTCCTGAACCTCACGCTTCAGTTTCATCCTGCGATTCTGAAACCAAGTCCGAACCTGCATCAGATAAATTAAGAATGTGGTTAGAGACATGGACATATAGCTTCAACTATATTAGATCATGGAGTTTCAGTGAGGAACAAAATAACTGAAGACTGCGTCTTACCTGAGTTTCGGATAGGTTGAGTTTCTGTGCGGTTTTAACCCTCTCACTCGCATCCAGGTATTTGTGTTTGCTGAAGATTTTCTCCAACTTCTCAATTTGCTCTGGAGTGAATTTGGTTCTGACTCTGCGCTGGACGCCTCCATCTCTCTCCCCCTCACTTCTGTCTTCAGTGGAGGGACACTCTGAGGCAGCGGCCTCGCTCTCATAACCTGAAGAGTAACCGCTGTTCTCTGAAGCTGAATAAAACAAAAGCACACCTGGTTATTGATTTGCACCTCGGAATACGTTTTCAGTTACTTACGCAGTCAAGAAAATAGTGGAGATACTTACAGCTTGGGGAGGTGCAGTTTCTCTGAGCTGAGTGCGTAAACACAATGCCTTCCTTCTCTTTCTGTTCCTCTGCGCTTGTGTTCTCCTCAGTCCGGCTACATTTCAATTTTTGCTGAATGTAAACCTTGTCGTAAGAAGTCGGAGGCCGCGGTTGGACCAGACAAGGCACATGTCGCTTTACAAGAGCCTGAGAAGTCTCCACTGGTTCTTGATCCTGTTTGTAGTCATGATAGCTCTGGGCAAGCCAGTCCACAGAAAAGTTTTTCACCATGTTTCAGCTCGAGGTAGTCCACGTGTATCCAGTCCCAAGAGTGTTGCGACTTAGAGGGGAAACCTCAGTGTGTGTATATATATATATATATATATATATATATATATATATATATATATATATATATATATATACCCCCCGACACCAGTCCGTATTAGCATATGCATGTACCTGTGTTAACGCCTGCTCGACTCGCAGTCATTAGAGCTAATGGTTCGTTATTGAAGCCTTTACATATCCTGTGATTGTGTGAAAACCTGGCGCCACTGAGTCTGTGAGAACATCTCTGGAGACATCAGCTGTCTGCTTGTCCTTTACACTAATCCAACAGCTGGCTGAGAATAAGTCATATAACCCATAGGAGTAGATTTCTAATTAACAGTAATATCTTCATATATTAGCCTATAAATATGAATTAAACGTAGCCTATAGAAAACTTAGAATGATGAACCATATATGTGTTTGCAAAAGACACATTAATGACTATATATATATATATATATATATATATATATATATATATATATATATATATATATATATATATATATATATATAGTATTTTAATGATTATATAAAAATTAAATTACAACTTCAATTTAAAGTGAAGTTATAGCCGAGCAGACTGAGATTTTGCATGGTTGGTTAAAGGTATTATCTATAACATGCATATATGTTGTTGTGAAAGACTTAAGACGACTTTCACTCTGACATTATATACATATTTGTAAATCTCGCGTATTTTACTTCATGCTATTATAATACACCTACAGAGATGGTAAACAATCCATAGACTCATAGACTTAATATCAGCACATATAATGTTTAACTTTATGAAATACTGCTAAAGGGCAGTGCTGTGGCCATAGGATTGTCAGAGAACCAGTGTTGGATCTTTAATATCGATGTGTTAAGAGTCTCAAATGTCTCAAAAGTCGGCTTGAATGAAAGTGTCAATGGAACGAAGAAATGTAAATGCAAATGACAGTCATGCATCTATCTAATGCTAGTCAATCTATGCAGACACTCTCGGAATTGAGTTTCTCGTTTTCCTGAGCACACATTCCTTTTGTGAAGAAGACAGTAGAAATGACAATAAAGTTCAAATGGCTTTGCAGTAACACGTCTCTGGTCCCCTGGAGAGCCGCTGGCGCCGCCACCGTTTGGACAGGGAACATCAAACGGATTACAGTAGCAGTAGTCAGAGCTGATGGAGCTGCATTTCACATGCAAACTGGCCAAACAATACACTCTTCAATATAGCAATGCAGACAAATCCTAAAGCGATACAAAAACCTCTGCTGTGCTGATCATGCTTCATAATTATGTCGGGATTCAAAGAAACACACAGATCTCCATACTCTTACTGCAAGTTTATTTGTATTTAGATTTATAGCGATTCATTTGATTAAACATACACTCCAACAGTAAGACATATTAGTAAGAGATCGGATGTGAAATGCACTGACACACAGACAATGTGACTGCAATGTTAATCCCACTCATCAAGTTATAGCTCACTGTATCTGTTGACTCTCTCAGAGTAGTTTAATCCCATTGAGCGCCCAAACCGCCGCTGGCTAACAATGTGCTCCTAAAGGGATCGTTTAGCTCTAGTGGGGATGATAACAGCATGCTGGTTGCTTCCTTTATCTCAGATCTGTGCTTAGAGAGGTCGGAGCTCTTCGCCTCCCAATTAAGTGTGTTTATCTGAAACGCTTTGAAGTGGCGACTACAGAGAAGCATCGACCTCCAGGAGCGCCTGTTTCCTCACCTGGGGTGGACACACACACACACACACACACACACACACACACACACACACACATACGCACACACAGAGGGAAACGCAGGCCAACCCGCCTAATAATAATAATAATAATAATAATAATAATAATAATAAGCCACATATGCTGATATAGAAAGCTTAATTATGCCATTGCTCGACAGATATAGAAAATACACTACAATCTGTAATATGCAGAAAAATATAACCAGTACAAATATTTTAGCTCTGTACGGCTAAATGAGAATAAACCTACTTGAAATAACCTTCTTATAATTTTACAATTTTACATCTGAGCATAGCTACTATGCTCTGCTTGAATTGAGCTACTTTGTATGTGTGCAGTCCTTAACATTTAAGTTAATGGAATTAAGCCATTGCTGTTTATTACAGATATTTCAACTCCTGGTACTGCAGTATGAATATTTGGTACATTTTTCAATGGGATTTTGTTTAGAATATAAAGAATTGTTTAAGCATTTTTCAAAAGTTTTCCATCCACTACATCTGCAGAATGAAAATCCTGTTTCCTCAAAATGCACTTATAGTAAAATTCTAAGTCATGTTAACTGCCCCAAACACCGTTCTCTTCACAGTACAGGGAAGTGTTATAAAACTATTGGTTGTGTTGAGCACAATTATGTTTCAGAAGTGGTGGATATTGATAAGGTTGGGAAAAACTGATATTTCTTTAAGAAAATATTGAATTGGTTCACTAACCTAGGGTTAGAGGAAAATACACAAAAGATGGGTTAACTTTGACCGCATTAAAAAAAAAAAAGAATTAAAAAAAAATTGAGGCTCCCTAGAGCTGTAGAGATTACAGCACCTGAATGGAGATTCTCAGAGCTCCCATCCCTCTAATATCCACAGACTTGTACTTGATTCCAAAGTTTCCCCCCAGTGTCTAGTCATTAAAAACCATGTGTATTAACTTCTGCACAGAGTATGTGAGAGATGTCTTATCTTCTCTCTAATCTCTGCCCCTCTGTGCTTCTATGTCCGATCTCGCTCTGGGTCACTGGAAGGACGCTTTGACCCTGCGCAATGTGTCCTGAATGCGGCGTGTGTGCCGCTCTGCAGCAGGCTGGTTAAAGTTGGCCTCATTGTCAGCAGCAAGCAGTGACACGTCACAAGCGCCCAGACGGTTGATTCGGGCCTGAAGATACGCCTGTAGTTCTAGATCAGGAGTGTATGTATACGTGTGCTCTTGGAAAGCATGGACCTGACTTACCACACGTGCTATAGTCCTGCAGAGAAAGAGATTGAAAAGGGATAGAGAAAATGAGAGGGTGAGTTAAATTCAACTTAATTTTAATTGTATAGCACTTATCAGTCCATACAGGATTTCACAAAGTTTTTTTGTGATTGTTGCACCCAAAAATGCTTAATTTTGCTGTGGCTTTTTCAAATTTGGTGATGCAATTTTCTGAGTTTTTTGAGACTTTTGAAGTGATGTTTGTTAGTAAATGAGAATTTTAACTATACTCATATATACAGATGCATGTGAATTGAAGGGGGCTTTGGCTGATTGCTCATTGTGATGACATCACATGACGCATCTTGGCACAAATCTGTGGAAAATCTGCTGTAATTCTGAAAAAATTGCAAGTTCCTGCCAATATTGAGGTGTTTCCTTGATTTTTTCTGTTAATTTCTGTGATCGCAAAATTGCAGAATCCTACAGGGACTGATTTTGCAACAAAGCAGCTTTACAGAAATCCAGATGCTGATTTAGAGCCCTAATGAGCAAGCCAGAGGTGACAGTGACAGTGAGACGACTGAGATGACATCAGGAAGAAACATTTACCTGTGTGAACATGCCATAGGCCTGCTGCAGGGAGGCATGAGGGCTGCAGATGTGGCCACAGCAATAAACTGAAATGTCTGTAATGTAAGATGCCTAAGACAGTGCTACAGGGAGACAGCAAGGACATCTGATTGTCCTTGCAGTGGCAAACCACATGTAACCGTGTGTCCCCCTGATGGAGAACTTACAAATGCCTTCGTGGAAGAGTGGAGTAAAATCTCACAGCTAGAACTGACAAATCTGGTGCAGTCCATGAGGATGAGATGCACTGTAGCACTTAAAGCAGCTGGTGGACACCAGATACTGACTGTTACTTTTGATATTGACCCCCCTTTGTTCAGGGACTCATTATTCCCTTTCTGTTACAAATGTCTGTGAAACTTGTTCAGTTTATGTCTCAGTTGTTGAATGCTTTTATGTTAATACAAATATTTACACATGTTAAGACATTTGCTGGAAATAAAAGCAGCTGAATGTGAGAGGACGTTTCTTTTTTTTGCTGAATATATTTTTAACTCCAACTATATGTCCCTGGCTTGCATGGTACCTGGGAAAGAAGGATAAGCAAATTCAACACAGGTAGCTAGGCACAGCATGGTTTGTTTGTGGTGGAAACAATGTCAATTGTGAGTTAATTTGTATGAGCCATGCTGTGCCATGAAGGAATAAGTGCAAACTTTACACCAAACACAAATAAGTAAGATTGCAATAACACATGACAGTCAGTGGAGGCCAGTTCAGCAGGCCTTTAGCTGAACTTCCCCTTGGCTTGGGAAAAGTGTGTGTCCTGATTCCATCAGACAGCTCTGGGTGTATAACAACCAGCTGTGTATCTAACTCTCAGTACAGCCACTCAGACCCTGGCATCTGCCAACAACACCCAACCCCTCAGGTACCTGGCACAAACCCATCACCCCAAGCAGGCCGTCACGACTGATGTACCATCTGGCTGCACACACCCCTCATGCTTGGTGTACACAATCTTGTGAACACTCAGGACGTGTGAACCCGACTGGACACGGAGACATGTGCAGTCACCAGCTGTGTCATTACCACTCGCTCAGAATCTCCATGACCTCTGATCCCCACAGATGTCTACCAATGTGTGTGTGTGTGTGTGTATTATGGTTTAATTTGAGAATATTTTGGGATGTGTGTAGTGACAGTGACAAGTGTAGCTTCAGTTGCACGTCAATGGAACTGCTACTGGAAGTTGTATCACTAAATAACTTTGAATTGTGCACATTTGAGCTACAAAGTGAGAAGGAACATGAATGTGTGTTTTGTTAGCAACAATCTAGTCAGCCAATATCATGAGTTTATGAGATCATGAGTTTATGAAGCATATTACAGTATATGGTCAGCATTTAAGATTTAACAAATGTGTCTATTTGATTGATCTAAAATAAGTTCTACTATAAACTGATTTAAAGTAGTGAAGTGACATTTTATTTACTGTTACAGTTTGAGTGGCCATGTTGACATGATATCATATGCTGAACTCAGGGTTTGAGGATACCTTTCCAAGTAGGAGGGGGCATTTTCTTTTGTTTTTCCTAGAGGCCAGAGTTATGAGCTCACAGCATTACTAAGCCTGAACGTCCAGTCTTGGTGATTCTGTGTGCAAATTAGTACAACTGAAAAGCTGGTATTATGTTTGCATATAATTTAGTAACTCAAAATGAAAAGATTAAAAGATGACTAAACATTACTGCAGCAAAGCTGGATTCGTACTGGATTTCCACAACCTGTTCGCACCTCAGCTACTGATACCATTTAAATAGAGCATGTAAAAAATTCAAACAAGTCCAATGAAAATATGATGCACTCTTTATCTTGCATATTTGATGTATTGCACCACCTTTCACAGAGAAGAAAGTATCATGATCAGTTTAGTATCATGTATCATGAACATTTCAATAACTAAAACTCCTACATGCCTACATTGCACATGATGTAATTCACACAATTATTCTTTGTAAATCACCTGCAACATGCCTGCTTTTTTCACAGGGAGCTAATCCCATTGCACACACACATTAGCACTCATTATTCTTGATCTTGATAAATGCATCTCTATAAAAGACATCTGTACAATTGAATAATGCCACATTTTCTGACCTTAACTTGGTCCACTTGTATGCTTTGTTAGTCAGAGTGAAGGCGCCGATTTCCAGCTGTTGTATGTGCATGGCCAGGATGTGTGCATCTGGTAGCGTGGGCTGCCTCCTTCCCCTCTCTCCCTCCATCAGACATAAACTGTCACTCTTCAAAAACACCTGCAACAAAGACACAAAGCAGATCAGCCCTGATTGTCACAGAAAGTTAGCCTGATCCAGATCTTACTGTTTCAGCAAACATACTGTATATTACTATGCTATAGATCAAAACTCAAAGCTCTCTCTTACCTGAACTGCCCTGATCTCCTCAAGAACATCCGACATCTTTGCTGACAGCTGCTTCCAAGCCTGCAAGTGCCAAATAGTCCCAAACATTAATATAGTTTAATAAAAATAACCAGGTTGAACCAAGCTGAGTGAAAATTAGGAAGCCATAAAACCATTCAAAGATGTCACTGAGAATGTAAATTGCCCTATTATGCAGTCTTTCAGCAACTATATTTACATGTGGACTGTTAATCCAATCATTATCTGATTTAAGCAGTTACCAGATTTTTTGATAACCAGCACATGTAAAAGTATGTTACAGTGTCTTAAATTGGATTACAGTCATTACTGGATTTTAAGGAATCCAAAAAGACTCCAGTATTTTAACCCAATAATAAGGTTATTAATTTTTTTCAACATCTGTGCATGTGTGGAAAGAGGAAAAAAATTGTCCATCTCAGAGACAGCTCGAAGGAAGAATTATGTGCAATTATGTTGACTCATTAGCAGTTTATAATCTTCAGTCAACTGTGCTTCCAGCTAATAGACAAGCAATAATATGATGGATTAAAAATAAACAATGTGGTATAATTCTAAAAGCTGCTTCACTACTTGCTCGATAAAATAGTTTACCTCCAAGCCACAAATGAACCAATTTGCTACTTGTACTGACACTATTAAAATAAATACAAATATTGATTGACATATAGATCTAGAGTTTTTTTCCCATTACTAAGTGCATGTAAACTAATTATTTCTGAAACCTGAAAGTTTTATTTGTTGTTATGAGATTATTTCATACATGTAAATAGTATGTATAGCAAACATGTACATTAAATTAAATATATGGAATTTACAGTTAGAGTATCTGAATATGGAGATAAGATATAGTGTATTCATATTGCAAACATAATATGGGCGGCTGTGGATCAGGTGGTAGAGCGGGTTGTCCACTAATCGTATGGTTGGCGGTTTGATTCCCGGCCCACGTGACTCCACATACCGAAGTGTCCTTGGGCAAGACACTGAACCCCAAGTTGCTCCCGATGGCAAGATAGCGCCTTGCATGGCAGCTCTGCTACCACTGGTGTGTGAGTGAATGGGTGAATGAGACACAGTGTAAAGCACTTTAGATAAAAGCGCTATATAATTGCAGACCATTTAATATTATAGCCTGAAAGAAAGAAAATGACTGTTATTTTTGTCCAATTTTACCGGTAATTGTCGGACAATCACATTCTCCAGTCCTCCAAGAATCTGCATGGCTGTAGCAAAGTTTCTTGCCTCATAACAATGCTTAGCAATAGTGAGAAACTTGCCAAGCAAGGCTGTCTGAACCTAAAAGAAGACAGAGAACAGCAGATGATGGCTAAAAAATTAATTCAGCTCAGTTCCCAAGGAAAGACAAACAACAGGGTTGAGATGGAGACTGGATTAGCTGAAAGAAAAACAACCACCTCCTTTTTGAGCACAGCATCTGGGTTAACCCTTTCTTAAAATACATTCACCATTTAAGATTTTGTACTCTACACTGAAAAACATGAAGGTAGAATATTTTAGTCACATACACAAGTAGAGTAACACTTTTTTCTTAGCACACCCTGGATTGTTAGTAAGCTGAGGTAATAAAAGTGAATATACAATTTAATATTTTTAGATCTAAACACAGGTGCACAAACTAAGCATACTAATTAATAGATCATTAGAGTATTACCTTTACTGAGTCTGTGATAACAATCTCAGCTGAGACCCAGTTACTGATGCTTTCTGCATATCTCAAGAGGTGCTGTAGAGGCCCATCACGCCCTGGCTCATCACCCACAAACAAACTACTACCCTCTAGTGGAGGGGGGTCAGATGATAAACATCTGGCCAATACAGATGATCAAGCATAATATTAGTAATGCATCTTTAACATTAAATGTGTGATAGAGAATACCAAATAACTGTTAGTATGCTCTAAAAATTTTAAACCATGAAGTACAGAAGCTAACAATTAGCTTACAATCAAATTACATACGTTTTATTTTCAGGAATGATATAATATAGTGTTATTCACCGATAGGGCTGTGAGTGTCACGTGCATGCTTTATGTTATTTTCAAACTTATTCTTTGATGACATAATCCATTCTTTTTGTTAATGCAAACATTTTTAAGCACAAAAAATGGCTTCCAAATTTTTCAAATTTTAAAATGCATAATTAAGTACCGAAAGCATCATCAAACCATGAACTTTGGTATTAGTAAACCATAAATGATGGTAACTAAGTTACAACATTACATTACAGCATTTGGCAGACACCCATATCCAGCACAACTTACAATTATCTAATTTTTATACAACTGAGCAGTTGAGGGTTAACGGCCTTGCTCAAGGGCCCAACAGTGGTAGCATAGCAGTGCTGGGATATGAACTCTCAATCTTCTGATCAGAAGTCCAACGACTTAACAGCTGAGCTACCACCTCCCGCAAAGTTAACACATTAACACATGTTACTCACATTTGTTTGAAGCTTAAAGAACTACAACATGTACATTCACTAATCTATTCAAACCATGACTAAATCCACATAAATTAGCAAAAAAAAAAAAAATATGACAGCATGTATCTAAATGTGGATAACTTACATAAACCTGTCGCCAGGTTTAATCTTGGAACTTGTGATTCAGAAAAACATGCAAACAAGCTCATTAAGGTGTTCATATTGCTCAATTTGGGCTTCATTTTATTTATGGATGGTATAAACACTGCTTAATGCAGATGTTGATTATATGTCTTCTTTGGTTTGTTAATAAAACGAATAAGTCGGTATGTAAATCAAATAATAAGTGTCAGTTATTTAAATTTCCATGTGCGATTAATAAAGTGATCAATCAATCAATCAATCAGTCTATCTATCTATTTATCTTATTTTGTTAATGTTACTTATGGTGTATTAATGCTCTTTGTTAACTAATATGTTAAATAATACCAGTTAAGAGAATCTTAAAGTAAAGGATTAACCAATTTCAAATGTAATAGAGGGAATGAACAGCTTCATATCCAATACACAACCATGCAGCCAAAATGGGAACGCTTAGATCAGGATTTTTACATCACACTTCACTGCGTATCCACATGTCGCTGCTGGCTCTTATCCAACACTCACACATTTCTCCACATACAGTAGGAGTGCCAGTAACAGCTTATGTGCTAGTATTGGCCTTTTTTCTTTACCTTCTTGCCCTAATCATGAACAGCTCTTTCGAACCTCATGAAGCCAGATTGTTGTGTTGTGTTTTTTGTTCCTTGTTACACTTGTAGTTCCTGAACATGACACTATTGATTTTGAGAAGGTACAAATAAGTGTCATTATACAACAGAGGTGTGTTAATGACAGATGGATAACTTCCAAATGGAATGTCCGGCAATCAGGTAAGAAAATCAGAACACAATCAATGAATGTCAAGATAGATTAATTAAAGGACATGGTTGTCTGCATGTTGCCACCATCAGATTCCTAGCTACAGTAACGTGCAAATAGTGACTAAAAGTAACAGGCTCGGCCTGTAATTGTTTTCGGCTACAGTATCAAACCTTAATCTGTTATGGGCCAGTAGTTTCCTCAGGACTATTCACAGAACTGGTGAAATCAGCAGAGACTCTGTATTTTATGAAGTATTTTACAAAACACATTGGGCTTTTCATCTTGAAAGATCCCACTATATAATCTTCTGTGTGAAATATAGCCTGTGCAGACTCACTTGGAGATGCTGACTGCTTTTTCTTTCACTCCCTGTGCTCTGGAGTTGAGAAAATGCACAGGGTGACAGCCTTGGAAGATTTCCTACATTAGAGACAAAACAGATGGGGATCCAGGCACATACACTGTTGAATCAAAACACACTTGATAACTTGAAACAATAAAGAAATTAGGAGAGATATCTTGTCTCCCTCTAGTGGTTAAGGTTTGCAAGTGCATCATCAATAACCGGGGAAAAGAAAGAACAGCAATATCCCACATGGAAAAGGCTGTGTACATTTTGTTTTTATGTCCAAAACTACAGTGGAGAACATCTAGTGCACTAAATTCCCATAATGCTCCTCAATGCCTAGTGTCCAAATTATATACTCTGTCAGGTACAAAAGACCCATACTGCCCTAGAAAGGCAAACCACAGTAACTGAGTTTACACAGAAACTGATAAAAATGACTCCCATGTATGTAGCCAAATGCTGTGGGAAGTTAAGTTTGTAAAAGTTCAAATGTATTTTCAGTCATTAGTTACTGTGTCTGAAGATGATTAATGGCCTATATCGTGAGTAGGGTTTGGTTTCACTGATGCATGATTTGTATAACATGGTTACTTAAATTCGAAATTCGATTCCCTGCATCCTTGTGCAACATTCTGCTCCATTTTTTTTTTTACATTTTCATTTTATTGACCGTTGCCATTTGTCACACACACACACACATACACACACACACACACACACACACACACACACAGAAAAAGTGTTGCCAGCTTTGGCCCAGTGTACCATTATTTCCTGTTGGAACCTTTGGTACTGGACCCATGGCTAATGAAAAAAGTCAATTTCCAGTTTTCTGATACCAAAAGTTCCATTAGTTTGTGCGTAGCTAAAAGGCCCTCTAAAGCTGCTCTAACTCCGAGAGCACAACCAAGTCAACCGAGTCATTTATTTGCCATTTTCACAATTACAGTAGGTACACTGGGCATTGAAATGCTTGTAACCAGGAGCAACAGAGTAATACCAAAGCCAAGTGAGTGAAAAAGAAGAGTGCTCCCTGCTCTCTTGGTACCTGTTGGAGCAGTGTGAGCTGTTGTGCTGTGTTCAGGGGACTGTGCTCTGTGTGGCTGAATGCCACTCTCTCCTCATTCCTCACAGACACATTGGTCAGCTGGCTCAGCAGGGAACTGTAGCAGGGTCGGGGCAGTGCTGAAGCGATTGAGTACACCTTCTCCTTTGGTTGGCCCACCTGGGGCTCCACCACACGAGATACACGCCACTGAAAACTCTGTGTATAACGCACACAAACACGGGAGTGGAAATAACTAGCAATTTTAACTAGTAGAAAAACCATACTTTACAGATGTAGTGCTAGTAATAAAAAGACAAATATTGGGAGTAAAGATAATACACAAAATACACATAAAACATAGGCATAAAATGAGGAAAAAAGCAAATGAGGAATCATATACAGTGGCGCTTGATAGTTTGTGAACCCTTTAGCATTTCTATATATCTGCATAAATATGACACAGCAGATTTTCACACAAATCCTTAAATAAATCCATAAAGAGAATCCAATTCAACAAATGAGACAAAAATATTATACTTGAGAAAATGATCCAATATTACATATCTGTGAGTGGCAAAAGTATGTGAACCTTTGCTTTCAGTATCTGGTGTGACCTCCCTGTGCAGCAATAACTGCAACTAAATGTTTCCGGTAACTGCTGATCAGTCCTGCACATTGGCTTATAGGCATTTTAGCCCATTCCTCAGTACAGAACAGCTTCAACTCTGGATGGTGGTGGCTTTCCTCACATGAACTGCTTGCTTTAGGTTCTTCCACAACATTTCTATTGGATTCATTGATATAGTATACTACTTTTGCCTTATTTGTTTAATTGGGTTCTCTTTATCTACTTTTAGGATTTGTGTGAAAATCTCATGATATTTTAGGTTGTATTTACAGAGTTGTGAAAAAGTATTTGTAAAAAGTATCGTCAATTCTTCTGTTTTTGCATATATATATATCATACGAAATTGTTCCAGAAATGTAAACTAAATCTAAGATAAAACAAAGGCAACCTGAGTAAACACAAAATACAGTTTTTAAATGATAATGTTATTTATTGAAGCAAAAAAATTATCCAATACCAACTGCACCTGTGTAAAAATGTATTTGCTCCCATAGTTACTAATTCCCCAAATCTATGAAACGGCGTTCAAAATGTGGTTCAGCTGGACTAAATGCAACCAGGCCTGATTACTGCAAACCATTTTCAATCAAATCAACAGAAATCAAAGGACCTACAAAGGACCTACAGGTCTCTCTTGCATCAATAAAGGTCACTGTTCATGACTCCACTATCAGAAAGACACTGGGCAAAAATGGCATCCATGGAAGAGTGGCGAAGTGAAACCCACTGCTAACCCAGAAGAACATTAAGGCTCATCTGAATTTTGGCAAAACACACCTTGATGATCCTCAACCCTTTTGGGAGAATGTTCTGTGGACTGATGAGTCGAAAGTGGAACTTCCACTGAAAGTGGAAGACAGGGGTCCCATTACATCTGGTGTAAACTAAACACAGAATTCCACAAAATGAATATCATTCCTACGTTCAAGCATGGTGGTGGAAGTGTGATGGTGTGGGGATGCTTTGCTGCTTCAGAGCCTGGGCAACTTGCAATAATTGAGGGGAAAATTAATTCTGCTCTCTACCAGAAAATCCTAAAGGAGAATGTTGGATCTTCAGTCTGTAAGTTGAAACTCAAGCACAACTGGATTATGCAGCAAGACAATGATCCAAAGCCCTATGCTAGTATAATACCAGTAAATCCTAGTCCTAATAAGTAAGTGAAAGCCTGATCTCCAGTTATCACAAGCGTTTGGTTGCAGTTATTGCTGCTACAGGTGGCACAAACAGATTTTAAATGTAAGGGGGCAATTAGTTTTTCAAATGGGTGATAGGTGTTGGATAATTTTTTTTGTATTATGTGTTTATTCAGGTTGCCTTTGGTTTGAAGATATAAAATTATTTAGTATGAGATATACACAAAAACAAAAGAAATCAAATACTTTTTTACAGCACTGTATGCAGAAATATAGGAAATCCTAAAGGGTTCACAAACTTTCAAGCACCACTGTAAGAAAAAAAAAACCCTTATTACTATATCTAATTAGATTAAAAATTAAATTTATAGGACAGCACTATTCTGAACTTTCCAAATTCTTTTAAAAGAAGGAAAATGAGGCCAGATCCATCATGCTGACCTTCCTTGCTGCATCATCAACAGAAGATCTCCTGCAAAAGGACTGAACCGATTGGACATCAAGGTCATCCCAACCGCTGATTGGACTCTCACCACGAATTGACACCCCACAGGTCCGCCTCTTTTTGGGACTGTTTTGTAGCATTGTGAGTAGACTCTCTCCACGACTGTCCACTGGTGTCACCTGCAGCCACAACACAACAGCAGTTGCATTGGTAATTCTCAAACAACTTTGTATTTACTTTAGTCTACAGACAAAAAACTAACAAACATCATGAAGTCCATGAAAGGTTGTTGTGTTTCAGCATTAAACAAATGATTGACCTGCACCCATGAATCCACGAATTACCTCAGATGTGAGGAACTTGTTGAGGGTTGGTTGAAGGCAGGAGTTGGAGGTAAAATCCACTGATCGGCTGTCTTCTATCCAACACTCTAACAGGTCCAGAGTGCGATGGTACACCTTAGCACTGTCAGTAGAGAAGTCCTTGTTTGCTCTGTATGCATATTTTATAACACACAGCATGACAGTGAAAATGAGTAATTAGCTATTAAATAATAGGTCTCAAAGTGAATGGTGCTGATATGTCAGGATGCTTACACTACAGAGCTGTTAAATTTGTCCATTAGAAACTGGAGGAATTCCTCAGGAGTACAGAAATAGCGGTAGGTATAGAGAAAGTGCTGGATGTATCCTTCCACAAGAGCATTTCTGTCAAAGGAGTAAAGAAAATGTCATTTCTGACCTGGTACCACTTATGCTGCACTTGACTAAAGGTCATAACTCATAATTTCCAACCTCTGACTAGGAAAAACCAAGGAAATGCATCCTTAACTCGGAATTCCTACTCAGGAACTCGGGACGGTCTCCTCAACCCCAAGTTCAGCAAGTGACATCAAATCAACATGGCTGCTCACAGTATGAACAGTAAACAAAGTAGCACCTCTTACCTTTAAATGAGTTATGTTGTATATACAAGTATTTGCTTTAGATCAAGCAACATACAGACATATTAGTTTGTTAAATCTATAGTACTGACTATACATTTAGCTGTTTTGAGGAGGTAAATATACATCACTCATTACAGTAAGTTAGGTGGCTGGCTTGTTGTTTAAACAAAGATGAACATGGAGGAATCTGTGGCTTGGAGCTCGAAAGCGTGGAGGCTGAAAATGGCATAATTCTGACTTCCCACTTCCAAGGTTAGTCGAATGTAGCATTAATCCTGCTGTCAAGTTCATTTAAAATATGCAGAGCATGTCAAGACATATGTACAATGAAATGCTTATTGTTAGGCTCAGGTAAATTGCTTATGTGTCATGGAATATATAAAACACACAAACACACACAAGCTTCAACAAATGGTCAAAATAGAATAAAATAAGTATACTATATGGCTAAAAGTATGTGGACACCTGACCATCACACCCATGTGCTTTTGAACATACCATTCCAAATGTAGTGTGGAATAACCTCGACTCTTCTGGGATGGCTTTCCAGTAGATTTTGGAACATGGCTGTGGGGATTTGGCCATTCAGCCACAAGAATATTAGTGAGGTTCGGGCACTGATGATGGATGAGGAGGTCTGGGATGCAGTCAGTCTTGCAATTCATCCCAAAAGTGTTCAGTGGGGTTGATGTCAGGGTTATGTGCAGGCTTCTCAAGTTTTTCCACACCAACCTTGGCAAACCATGTCTTTATGAACTTCAGTTTGTGCACAGGGACATTGTCATGCTGGAACAGGTTTGGTGTAGGGAAATCTAAATTTTACAGCATGCAAAGACATTCTAGGCTATTGTGTGCTTCCAACTTTGTGTCAACAGTTTGGGGAAGAACCACATATGGATGTGATGGTCTGGTATTGACAAACTTTTGTACAACATATCAAAATACCAATATAAATAAATGGGACAAGAGAGAGAATTTTTTATTGGTGTACACAAGACAAGTGTGCACTGTGCTATAGTAAGGTATAAAGTGACCAACTGTCAACAGAAAAAGTACAATGGATATGTAAAATGACTCTGACACTGGGAACAGGAACAAACTGGCCTACAGGCTATATAGGAACCTGACAGCCTACAGGTAGAAACTGACCATGACTGGATACCCCTATACCATTATTCAGCTATCAATCTGGAAAAAAAGCTGATTTTGTGAGCTTTCTTCAGGCACTGTGTCCAGCTGATGTCCTGTATAACTGGGAGTCTGTTGCCTGTGATGAGTTCTGATGTTCTCACTGCTTTCTGGAGAGCCTTACGTTTGTGGGTGGAGCAACTACCATACCATATAGTGATGCAACCAGTCAGGATGCTCTCCATGGTACAGTGGTAGAAGTTGGTAAGGATGTTAAGGAACCAATCCAAACTTCTTGAGCTTCCACATGAAATCGAGCCTCTCTGACAGGCAGACCTAATGATAGTCTCAGTGTGATGTGTACAACGAGAAACCTGAAGTTACTGACTCTTTCCATGACAGCGCTGGTGATGTGTATGGGGGTGTGTACTCCACCCTGCAACTTCCTGTAGTCCACTATCAGTGTACAATGTAACATTAGGAGACAGAGGACTGAAGCAATGTAATGCTATGACTGACCATATCAAGGAAATATCATTTATATAAACTAAAAAGAACATATAGGAGAACATATAAGGTATATACAGCAGGCAATGTTTTACACTAGAACAGTGTCAAAATTAATTATTAGACCTCCCTGCAAAAATGTACATAATAATGATTTCCTTGACTGGACTTGCTTCATTTTAATATTAATATTGTCAAAGTGTCTGAACATCCAGGACTTACTGACCTCTTCTATTTCAACAGCTCCCCAAAGTGCAGACAGACAAAGCAATTATATTAGGATGAAGCAAGTTTTAGGTCACATAAATTAGCATAATGCATATGTTTGCCTGCAGCTCTAATGTGATGTTGTTTTAAGGTGAATATCACCTGATAAGACAAGATACTATGAACATAAAAATAACATATGGTAAATGCTGCTAAAAGACATAACACAAAGGGTGACGCAGACAATGTAATAAAAAATGAATAAATGTATACAGGAAAAGGGAAATAAAATGTACTGAATGTTGATACAGTTATTTATAATAGAAGAAACACCTGTGGTTAAAGGTTTTGAATGATGTAATAAAACAATAGAAAAACAACAATATAACACTACAAACTCACAACTAGCTCAATTATTTTCTACCCTACCTGGCATATAAATAGGTCATCAGGCCTTTGGGTGTTCCAGCCAGTAGGGGACAGCAACCTCTTGTTCTGCGCTGTTCACACATCAGGCTCAATATAGCTGGATCTTCACTGGCTCTGAGGCCTTCTGTGGAAGAGCCAGAAGAAGCCAAAGAGGGCAACAGAGAGAGGGGCAAACCCCACTGATCTACATACAACACCTGACAAGCACAAAGACATCAATCATCAGAAGGGTTAATGTCTGAATTGGACTGCACTGCATTCTCTGGGGGCGGACATTCATAAATAAATCAATTAAGTTGACTTAGGGCTTGGTTATTCACCATTATACAAGTAATTGTACACAAGTAGTTGTACTACTGAACTTGATAAATTCATCCAAAAATGTACTGGTGAGAAAAGGCAAGGTAACATCCTGACTTAAATGTCAGAGTGCCCCAGCACCACATTTGTCAGTAATATGTATTATTTCTTGAAATGAAAAATGACTATAAGCTCCTTACCAGAAAGTTATAGACATACATTTTTGTTATAAAATTGGTAGCCATTAGTTGTATCACAGCAGAATTTTACTCACACCAACAATTTCTCGGTGTGGTTAAGTTGGTATGGTTAAGGTGTAAAACAGAGTGAATCCAGGTTGATGCAACATGGTGATACTGTTAACTGGAAATTTAAGCTACATAACAAATCAGGTGTTATAGAAGGTCTTGCTCTTTCAAAAACGAACAAACAAAAATGTTTAGCTCCAAAATATTTAGATGTTTATATTATCTGAGTTTCCAACAATTTTGCCATATTTAATAAACTGTAAAGTGCTTTTAATATTCTTATGCCACAGTGCTGTTGAATTCTTGAATCTGATTGGTCAGAAGGTGTTGATTACATTTTCTATAAAAGCATGGCTGTGCTAAAAGTTCCAGCTATATTAAAATATAAAAATAGCAGTTCCAGCTAATTCAAATCACAGATTTATATTAATGTACTCGTTCTAATACTCTAATCGCTTCTATAGTAACTCATTCAAAGGGATTTAATCTAAGGCTAATAATAAACAGATTAAAAACATGTTATTGAACATGTTATATTACATAGAACATATAACCATTGATATGGTGAAGTTGTCTTTTAAGGGTTGTTTATTTAACTTTCATGGAAGGAGTCTCCAGTGTCATTGCTTTGTAATGAGAAGTGAGTGTTCGGCCACAAGAGAGTCTTTAGGACAGAGGTCTTTGCGACCTTGGTGAAGGAACAACTGTTAGTAAGTGCTTACAAGCTTAAATGTAACTGTATATCTTAAAAGAATGTCCGGTAGCTCTTTAATAAATAAAAAATTGCAACTGGAGTCAAACTGATGTGGTTCAAGAGGAATAAAACACTTTGGAACTAATAATCATAGGGGTGGTAATGACCCTCCATTATAGAGAACTTTCTGAAGTTTATATTTTATGTGTCTTCCAGGGTTGTGAAATATCCTAGGGACATAAAAAAGTATTTTTCCATTAATATAAGAAATGTAAAGCAGCATCTGATCCCCCGCTACAGGGGGTCCCAAAAGTCCCTATACATAGGAAATTAATACTTTTTATAAAAGTGTTTTCCAAAATTTCTCAAACATAATTTATATTTTTTCAGATAGCATCTTTGACAAAAGAAGAACATATTGAAATCATTCTCATGGCTGAATCAGGAAGCTGTTCCCCTATGTATGGAGACTTTTGGAACACCCTGTGGTACCAGGGTTTTTGTCATAATTGTTCTTTCAAAATGGTTTCTATACTCTATATGATTTATTAATTGGATGGTTTTGTGTTTTATCAATGGAAAAATGTGAAAAGGAATCTGTAAGGACCTACCTGGAGATATTGCCTTACAGAGTCAAGAAACTCTATTTTAGTTCTTAGTTCATCAAACTGGGCTCTCAGTTTGGAGAGCATCACCTTTGCTTCAGAACCTGTAACAAAAACACACACAAGCATCATGTTTACAATACATACATATATATATATATATATATAAACATTATTGTTGCCCTTTTTTCTATGATACATTTATTTTTATGAAACACCTTTATTTTTCCTCTCTTGCTGAATTAGTTTGTGGTAAAAATTTCTGGTCTTCTTTAAATTTCTGCTCTCGATCATCAGCTGTTGCTGAAGTTCCTGTAGGAAATAACACACCAAAGAGAACTATTCAGTCCATAAGGCTAAGCAGAGATATGAGAAGAGAGTTGGGTAAGAAACAGTGCTGGCATTAAAGGATCCACAGTGATCCTAAAAGACAGGACATGAAGCATGATGTGTTTGCGGGTACCGGTATGTTACTGGGTCAGGAGTTCTAATTCAGTGTTCAGTGCTTTGGTGTGTCTGCATCCTTCACTATGGTAACATCATTGATGGCTAGCGCTTTGAAGCAGGAGGTGTGTGTGGAGTTCAGTTGTAGCTTCTGTCCTCCCGTAGAGTTCTTACTGTCTGACCGGTGAGCCATTCAAAGCTCTCTTCATAATAATCAAAGCACTCAGCTCTCTTAGTAACAATTTAAGCATACACATCATATTATGTATATTACAAATATACTTTATGTCCACAGCAAAGGCAGCATGTAAATGCCTGGTAACCTTGATTTGCAATACTAGCACTCAAAATAAAATAAAAATAAATAACTTAATGAACATATTGTGGCCTTAGTATAATCAGAATGATGTATGAAGGGCAGAACTTTATAGTACTATGGTCATGATATGTGTGAAGTAAGGGGTGGATTTTATTGGAGCAAACCATTTTTTATTTTTATTTTTTCATCAAATAAAACATACCTGGTAAAATTCTTGGTCTAAGAATGGTGGCTCCTTTTAGTACAGTTAGCATTAAGCAAACATTGAAAATAAAGATTAGGGCACATTCAGGACAGAAGACAAAGCCAGCAAGCAAAATTTTACATTGAACCACAACATGATATTAAGTTAGAGATTCACATTCCCCTCAATCACATAAATGTGCAGCTGTAGCTCCTACCTGTGATTTATCTTCCAAGCTTGGTGAGTCAGTGTGGCTGCCCAGTTTGTAAGCATACTCCACCACTTCTTGGCTGAAGAAGACTTCTCCGTACAGAGCCAGGGCCCATGCAGGGCGGGACAGAGGGCCCTGAAAGCCTGAGTAGGAGGACACTGTCCTATCCGAGATCACTGAATCAGAATCATCCATTTCTGCATCTGAGCAGTCCAGGGAAAGCTGGGTCTCTGTACTCTCCTTCAGTTCAGAGTGCTGGCACAGAGACTCATCAGTAGACACACATACTTCAGCTCCATCTACTGGAGAGCTGCTGCTCTCCAGGTCCATACTGAGTCCACTCAACACTAGGACAAAGAGCCAAAATAACCAGGATAAGTGTGCTGAAGTGTGTATGACAGACCAGAAAGAATAGAAAACATGCATATTTTTAAAGTGAGAAATAAAACATGACAGGGTTGTGTGATGCCCTGAAACTGATTATTTTCTAAATTTGCAGCAAGTGTTTTTAATTGTGTTTATTATTACTCTTAGATTACATGGAGCGTCCACCATACTTGTCCCTGTGAATGAGCTGTTACTATAGAAATGATAACGTATTAGACAAAAAACATTAATATAAACCTGTGATTTGCCTTGCAGCCAGCACAATTGTTAGAACTGCTGTCAAATAAAATTAATCTGCACCTTCTGATCAATCAGATTCAACAGCACTGTGGTATGATGTACAGTACTGCAGCATTTGGGTTACCAAATACTGTATTATCCAGTCTGTATTATCTAGTTATCTTGTTATCTAGCTGATACTACTAATGATAAGCAAATGGTAAATAAAACATAATGGAAGTGTGTTTACAAAAACATGAAAAAGAGGAGGAAGAGAAAGAGGAGGAAAGTTCACTTTACTCATGTTTCCAGAGCAACTTTCAGTAAGATGGAAGCATTGGGGCTCTCTGTGTGTGCGCCTGGCAATAGTGAATACATTTCACCCATTATAAGTTCATCCAATAGAGCATTGCTGCATTCACAGCTTCACTCTACAGTCAATCCAAATTACAATGATGCAAATACATCCATTCTCTCTCTCTAAATAAAGCATATACTCAGCTGACCCTATGGAAGCTTTTTGTCCTGACAGATGTCACTGTTGGCCACACCTACCTGTGTTGTCATTAAGATGATGCTTCTTAAATGTGACTGGCTGAGTCTCTTTCTGCACGTTCCTGATCTCATCGGCTGTTCTGTCTTCTGTTCTTATGTGTCCTTGTTTGTCCTTAGTCTCTCCATGATTTTGTTGTCTAGTTGCTTTATGTTCTCTCTCTTCTGGAGCATGGCACTTGTTTGCATTGTGGCCGTGTTCAGTGTTCCCTCCCTCCACTCCCTCACACCTCTTGGCATCTGGGACTGGTGTCAATGCCCTTTCCTCCAGCTCTGATGAAGGATCTTCAACAGATGCGCTGAGAGAAAGAAAAACAAGTAAAGAGAAAGGAAATGAAACACCTTTTGATTTTCACATCTCCTGCAGGTCATGTGCCCCAGACAAATTCAAGTCAAATTCCCCACCAAATTCAAGCAGGCCAATGTAACAATTCACTCAAGAAACCACCACTCAACCCCTCACAGTAGAAAGCTAAAGACTGGTATTCCTTTCCAAAACAATTGATGGTTTTGGTATGTTCTTTCATCAAACAGAATAGCCTGAAGTATCTCCAGAAGTCTTGCTTCAAGGCTGGCCCCTTGGTCAGGGGGGAAGTAGACACCTCTAGATACACAAGAGCTTATGGAAGGTCTTCAGTTCTTTTACCATGACTACTGTTCAAAAAGGTCTTACAGAAGGTTCAATCAGGTACAACTGGCATACTCCAAATACCTATTCTTGGCCATGCAAATTACCTCACTAGAATCAGACACCCAGTCTTGCAACTACTCAAACCATTGCCATACCTGTTCTTTCCTAAAAAGAATGCCTCAGTCTTACACACAGAATGTATGTGAATTTAGATCCCTAATGAAAAGCTCCTGAGATGGCATGAGGAAAAACCCCTGAGAGGAACTAGACTCTTCTGATTAACACTGGGTAATTGGGACTATACAATACATCTACCTGTTAAAAACATGTGGCAGAAGATTACTGTAATGTGGTTAAGGCAGTGGACTCCTGATCGGAAAGTCGTGAGTTCAGATCCAAGCACTACCAACCAGCCACTGCTGGGCCCTTGAGCAAGGGCCTCAACTGCTCTGTTGTATAAAATGAGATACGTAAATGTAAGTCACTCTGGATAAGGGCATCTGCCAAATGCCATAAATGTAAATGTGAAGAGGGAGCACATAAGTACATATGCTCAACATAGTGTTTATTAGGGCTAATCCAAGACTAATCATCAAAGTCTTTAGTAGGGATTAGAGAACAGGCAAGCAAAAACAAACAAAGACCAGAAAAAAAGCCCCACATGTATGTGACTAGGCTTAGAACAGCACTGCGTGTCACAAGGGATAATCTGTGACAATAATATATCTATAAAGACAAAAACACATACAGTTTCAGATGGACAGAAGAAACGTCAATGTCTAAGCGCTTTAAGTAAAGCTGAGCTTTAAGGTGTTTATTTAATGTTGTCATTGCTCATGCACTGTTCAATAGCAGAGCTTCATATAGGTTGGTGAATTTCCATTAATTACTCTTTAGGCTTGTTGTCACTATTTCCTATCAAGATCTTCTAGAAACCTTGAACTGACAGTCAATAACTAAGGTATAACTTCAGGAAGATCAGAATATTGTACAGATCCAAAATGCTGAACCATGTCTGGACTTTTGTGTTTTTTCACTGGTTTTATACAGGTGCTCACATCAAGTTGAAGCTAACCTAAAAAGTAACTAAAAAATAACTTTTATGGAGTCACTCCATTTGGATTGCTAAATTCTACTATCGAATAGTGCATGGTTACTTTACAACATTAAAGAAATACCTTAGCTTTTCTTAGAGCACTTAAACACTGATGTTGCAGTACTTTCAGCTCTCTCTATCTGAATGTGTAAGTGTACAATATTTGTCAATAGCTACATTCTCTAATGCTATATCTTTTTCAACTATTTTCTACATTACTGTTGCATTACCAAATATCAGGATAGTATCAGTAAGACTTTGACAAGTGTATATAGTATTCTTTAGTTCAATCATTTTTTGGTGATGTTCTGGATCATTTGGAACACTGTCAGATATTGAGTAACAATTATTTAACTTTCAACAGTTAAGATAATTGTTACTGCATACAGAAAAGCACAGTTTAGTGAACTGGATAACTTTAAAATAACTTTGCAGGACCTTGACCCTCTAGGTGCATGGAATATAGTGCTACTTTACTTGTATGTAGATTTGGATACATTTGCCTGCCAAATAAATAAATATAATTGTAAATGTCAACAAAAACTCAGTAAAATACAGAGCATCTGGCACAGACTATAGAACAGTGTAATCAGTTATGTAAAGCAGAGCATGGCTTAACACATTTTTCAGAAAAAAATAACACGCTTCTAACCACTAAATGACAAACCTAAGCATTTCTACCACAAATAATAACCTGAATATATATGACTATATGTGATTATTAATGCAATTGTGGTTATAAATTAGGATTCAATTTAAATTAAGAAAAAAAGAATAACAACCGATTCAAGACAACTGACCACAAGTCACAACAGCAACACATACCAGTTGGATAGTAGTCAGTTGGAAAGCAAGTAACCTGCCACTCAAGAATTCTCCTGGCATCCTTCCTAAATCCCTGGAAAACTATTTACAATATTCACAGTTTCAGTGAGAAACAGAACTGTGACTTTCTCTCTCTCTATCTCTCTCCCTTCATCATGTCATCATCCCAGCCCTCCAAGTCTACACAGAGAAGGGACTGAGTGTCATGTGATTCATCCAGCAGAAAGGGCCTATTGTGTATGACTATCCTCTATCCTACATGCTACACACCCTCCATGCAACTCTTCTTCCTCATGTGACCTCTCTGTAAACAAATTCTAGAAAGGAGTGGCATCATCTGCATGATTTTCTCTCTTCTGTTTACACATCTGGCTTCCTCTATGCATACATCTGGCTCCTCCAGACCCCTCCAAGACTTGAAAGAAGCTCAAGTGTCTTTTTGTCAGTCCCAAGCCCAGGCTCTTTTGTTACCATAGGGACCCATCAGCCTGGAGAAGGACTAGGCAAAGGGCTTTTTGAAATGCTTCTAGTATGAATGCTAATGATGTGTAGAATGGGGTAGCAGAGGGTCGGTATCTTAAGTGCATATTGTGAGTCGCATTAGAAGTAAATTAAAATTCATAGAGCACCACCAAGCTGACTGATTTAGTAGATTTCCAGATTTCCAATTTGTGCTGCTGGTTGCTGACCTAAATAGGTTGGCAATAATAAAATAATAGTTCTTTCATAGTTATCGGTGTCAAATACAGATATTCCAGTACAGTCCTTAAAGGCTAAATGTGCAAATGGTTAAGTTAAAAAGAGGTTTCCTGAAGCCTGGCACTACGTTACATGCTACTTACCGGAAAGAGGAGTCATGATTGACGAGACAGTGCAGCAAGCCTAGTAGGTCTTTATCCCAGTGGAGATCACTGAACTTCTCCACTATTGCTCTACAGAAGGTCTCAAAGTGGAGGCTTGTTAAAGAAAGGATGTACTCTCCTACAAATAGAGCACATAAAAATTACCAATATACACAGCAGGAGTTACAAGAGAATCATTTAAATTCCCATTTTAAACAAACAAACAAACAAACAAATAAATATAGATAAATAAAAAAGCATAATGAGAAAATATGCACTAGATCCAATTAACTGCACACAGCCCTTTTTTGGTCATAGTGTAGATATAGTATAATTAATGATATAATTACAGCTTAATTAAATGGATGCTTAATCAGCATAATATAATTGAGAAATGTTAGCCAATTTTCTTTTAAAGCAATAAAAAGGTATTATGCTTGAGAATCCCTAATCTAATTTCCACAGCAATGAACAAGAGAGCACTACATCCTGAAATATTAGGTCTATTATCTAACGGGAAAGTTCTCAGCATTTATATGCAAAAATGGCTGACTTAATCAAAGTAACATAATTCAATTACCCATTACTAGCTCCTCTGCTCCATTTTCCAGATAACAGTCAAAGGCAAATTCCTCTCGGATAAGACCAATGACCTGCTGCAGGACAGGATGTCTCTGTCGTATAGTACTCAATACCCTGGTATGTTGGGGCTGCTCAGGGATATTCAAGTGAGCTCTATTATTTGGCATGTTGCCTTTGCTGTTCTTGTGGTAAGAGGATGTGAAATGGTGATCAGGTTCTCCATTCTTGGTAACATGATGCACATCATGCTCAGTGTTTTGGGTTCCTGAGTCAGTCTCTGAATCTGCCCTCAAAGGCACGCTAAGATCTAGGCCTGTGATTGGCTGAGAAACAGCTATGTGAACAGGAAACAGTGTCAGGCGGCCACTCTGAGGGTCCTGCTGTAGGAGGAAGTTGTTGTAAATGCCAGTAGAACATGAGACGTTGGGATAGTCTGGCAGAGACTGGCTGTTTGACTCTGGACAGGCTGTTTGGAGGTTGGAGTGAGGTGAAGAGGTAAGAACAGTTGTGCTACTGGACAAGGATGAGCAAAGGTCTTCCTCTTGCTCTCCCTGTGTCCAGTTTTGTTGAAGTTGTGGTGTTTCAGATGTCAGGTCCTCATTTCCAATACCAATTTCACTGGGGATGCTTTAACACAGTGAATAGAACAGAGTTAAATAATCAGATATCTTAGAAAACTCACATAAATATTAACAGACTTCAAAATGCAAAATTATACTATCAGGGTTCAAACACATTTTTACCAATAAATTTCCATGACTTTTCCATGACTTTCGAGGCAAATTTTCATGACCATACATTCCCTGAAATGTCTATGTATACATGTAAAATAAAAATAAAAATCCATGCCAAAATTTACCACAGCATATCTTAACTAAAATTAAACCAAAACCAAAATAGCTACAGTGAGGTCCATGTGTATTGAAGAATGTTTACACAGCTATACTATAAAAGCAGTCCATACGACACAAAGCTCTAGTATGACCACTTGGGAGTATAGTTTTTATGTTGCACCTTCAATGCTAATCATGATCACTATCGTCTGCCATTTGATGGAATAGAGCTGTAATAGTGTGGAAAAATATGTACTTTTATGTTATGAAAATTAACAGTATTTGGGTTTGGAATGACATAAGGGTAAGTAAATGATACAGAAAACGTAACGCTACATGACGTGACTGCCCAAACATTAAGTACCCTTTAACCAATATTAACAATTAAACTTATATTCTATTATACAGGTATCTGTGAAGCAATTTTCCATGACTTTTTGAAAAACTTCCTGGGTTTATTTAATTTTCCAAAACTTCTCCATTGCTATTTTAAAATTCCATGACTTTTTCAGGTTTTTCATGACCATACAAACCACTACAAAAGCTTTTTCTGTTAGTTAGTATGTGATAACTCTTTTAGGGGTTGAGAACTAATTAGTTTGAAGTCACTGAATCGAGTTTATTCATTTCCTTCACACCATACCGTAATAAGCAATGGCCTACCTGCCTATCCTTGGCTGAGGGATAGGCGATTCCTCTTCCTTGACATCCTCCTGTGCCACTACTATAGGAGTAAAGTGGGTTGCTAAAGAAGTGAAAGCCTCAGGCAGCCTTGCTGTCATGGAGAGAGAGTCGCTCTGGGGAAGAGGACCAGATACAGGGGCCAACCTGACATCATGGCCCAGAGGGATGAAACCTGCAAACAGCAACACAAAAAATGGCACATAGATATAAATAAATATATATATTTTTTTAATTAAATTAAAAATTATGGATAAAAAGTTTTATTAAACATATAAATACTGTATAGTGAAAGATTTATACACTGAATGGTATAATCTATAAGATCTACATTCCTGAAGGGGTCCAACCTGTAACAAGTAATTTTGGTCAGTTTTTGCACATCAGATGGATTTAAATTTCCTGTAGTAGGATTAGCCACTTGTGATGTACTAATACAGAATGTAACGAGCCGTACTCAGTAAAGAAAGATTCAGATTACAAATGTACCAGTTTTCCTCTCAGGTGTAGCTGTGCTTTTGAATGAGCCCACATCTAGGAAGCTTTCTTCTTCATTAAACCTATTGGATGCCTGAAATTACACAGGAAAGGTGAGTTTGAATACCAGTTTACACACTGATTAAATCGTGAAAATTAGGAACATTCCTTATATTACTATACTATATTTACTATAATCTATAGTTCTGTGATAATCTATGATTGTTCATACTGTATTAACATTAAATTGTACACACAAGAAGCCTCTCATTGGAGTGGAAAAATACTACATTGCAATAACTAGCAGCTCATGATAATAACACTTTTAACAAGTATCAGTGTTGTTTTTTTTTTGTTTTGTTTTTTTACAAGCTGCCTAATGGGAGTCCTACTTGCCACATATAAGGAGTAATGCCACAAAAGCTGCAGTCAGTGCTCTTTAGGGATGAAGTTTTGAGGCATTCAAATTATTGTATTGTATTTTGTGTTGTTCTAAAAAGCTGGTATCAATGTATACCATGATTTGAATAAAATCTCCAGTTTGTAATCCTACATGTTAATGCATACCTTATGAAGTCTGTTGATTAGCTGTGTCCACACAGTCTCAACATCAGTCCCCTGAAGGGTCAGATAATCATGGCAACTCTGATGCAGCATGAGAGAAATTTGTGTATTTATATAATTGTGTCTATAATTTTCTTACTGTTGACTGTATGAGGATATAATTATATAAAACTCTTTCAATTAATATAATGTAATGCTGAGGTTTACATACAAACATATGAACAAAAATATTCAACACATGCAATTAACTTGGCTATTAAATTTCTCTTTAATTATCTGTTTATTACCTTTTTTGCCATAACAATTGATGGCCTTTCAATAGGAGTTTTTTTGGCCATCTCAAGCAGGAGCCTCTTGAGTTTTCTTGGCATTGCTAGCTTCTGATTAGGGGACAAATGAAATTTAGCTGTGGCCCACAAAATAGCTGCCACTCCATATATGCAGGCCTAGGAAGGAACAAAAACACATTTTCCTTGTACGCTCAAGCATTTAAATATCTAACAAAAAAAAGCGCATTAGTTGACAATTCACAATAAAAATAGGGTTACCACTCATCTCACCTTTTCTGTTAAAATACCATGTTCCTGGAATTCAGGCGCTACATAAAAGACATCGTTGGATCCTACAAATGACGACAAAAAAGGCAGTAGGCCTGCAGCACTGAACATGAGCCTTAAAAAAAACACACTGTCCTAATACTCAAAGCTCTTTGTTCATTTTCACAACATTCTCAGACATTATACCTAGCAATCAATTTCCATTATACACACTATCTTTCCAAAACACTTAATGACAAGAAACATAGTAGAACTAAGAACTAGAAAAAAAATTGGTAGTGCTTTTCCCAGATGGCATGGTATGGTATGGTTTGGTATGATATGGTGTGTTTAAATGAGAGGCAATGGGAGGGGGGTTCAAGGATATAAATGGTTTCAATGTTGTCACATACAAACCACTAGAGCTCCAATCTTGAATAAGTTAAACTAATACACATTTATGAGTCTATTTTTTGCCATGATGTCCTATTACAGGCACTAATTTCATCCTTGCAATTTGTTGAAACATGGTAACATCACGAGCAAAAGATGGTGCAAAAGATTGTGCAATTGCAAAAGATTGTGCAATATGGTGTCCATCCTATGATTCCCATACATAGGCACTACTTGGGCGACCCGCCCAATTAGATTAAGATTCGCCCTATATATAAATGCCCAAATATAAATGTAATTAACTTTTCATTATTTCATCCATGTCCAGTATATTTGCATGCACAGTGTTCATCAGTGTGTTGTGAACAGAAGTACCTGTGTTTTTAGGCACAAGGAACAGCAACTCTCCATCACAGCCCACATACACAGAGTCCAGGCACAGGTAAGCTTTCAAAACACATTTAAAAAAAAAAGGAAAAAAAAAAAAGCATTTCACATAAACTCACACGGTTTGCTACTTTCTGGTGTTCTTTTCAGTTCTGCAAGAAATTCTGTGAATAATTGCCACAGTATAATGTGATACCACGATAATTTATCCTAAACCTTAATGAATTATTCCACATAAAGAAATGCTTAATAGCTTGTCACCTTTCGATTAGACTGCCCTAGTTAGACAATATTTGTCACAGCTTCAACAAACTAGCTCTGTTACTCTTCTATAAATAGCATAGGCCAGCTATGGAATGTATGTAGCATCATGTATTAAGATATAAATATTTATGTCACTGAAACCAGCTGATATTTTGTTTAACAGTGAGATGATTATTAGTGCAGCAATTCTGAGACACTTCACATCTTGGGCTTAGAGCACCTACTCCACCCACTAGTACTTTTTTGGGGGTGTCCCAGAGAAAACTGAAGAACCCTGAGGAAACCCACATTGGCATAGGGAGAAGTGGACCACCATGCCACACTTTATTAGAAATAGTTCTATGCATTTCAATAATCAAGTTGCCAGCAATAATTGGAAATGTGTAAATAATATTCCACAATAATATTTTTATGCTGGGGAGGCATTGTTGTGCAGTGGTTAGCATTGCCATTTCAAGTCCAGGACCCCATGTTATGTCCACATGGGTTTCCTTGCTTTCTCCAATTTCCTTCCACCTCTCAAATATTCATGTTAAATTACATGTCAAATTACAAGCTAATTCATATAAGTAGATTAGTTAAGATAAATTGCTGATAGCTATGAATATGTGTCTGTTGTGCCCTGTGATGAACTACTGTCCCATCCAGGGTGTAGCTATGCTTCATGCCAAGTGTTCCTGGCATAGGCTCTGAAAGCGAATAAGTGTAAGTGAAATGTTTTCATGCTCAACATTACTTGGTTGGGCCTTTAATTCCAGGAGGCACTGTACATCTTTTCCCTGTATAGGACTGACCTGGGAAATCAGTGTAGGTTTGCAGTGTGGACAGGCAGGTGTAACACAGGGCCCACAACTCATTCACAGACAGTGGCTGTGTACAGTGTGACAGCAGTTCCCGCAGAGAGACCCACTGCAAATAAAAGCCAAAGCAGCATTTATCCAAACGTGCAATAATAAAATGCTCAGCACTTAATCTGACAAACCACAAAGGAGAGGAAAGAATAGTCTCTTTATAAAATACAGACTCTGAAGCTACATCTTACCTCATCCTGAGATTCTTCATTGAGGCACAGCATGCTTTTAGCCATATGGTTAGAACAGCACAGATTACTATTCTTTATCTCCTCCTCTACACATGTGGAGAGCACAGGGGCTTCGTCCCTTACAACTTCACTTTGACCTGTGTAATCTGGAGCTGCATCTATGCTGACATGAGTAGGGGTGCCATTACTTATTCTATTTACAGTTTCTATAGAGTGGCTGAGAACCTCCTCTGTTCCACCTGCATCTTCATCCTGTGCAGACATTTTGTGTGTTTCCTTCAGCATACGGTCCTCCCATTGCATCATCATACTCTCTTCTCCTCCAATCTCTGACAAGTCTGCTACCATCATGCTCAGGTTTGTGTGTGATGGAGATGAGAACACAGGGGGGTTGTTGGAGTCAGGAATGGAGCAGGAGCGGTTGAGGGCACTCCGTGATCTCCTCCACCTCACCTCTTGGTTCATCTTAAGAACAGGGGAGCCATTCTGAGATGAGTTCACATCTCGGAGAGACATTGGACCTCCGTGATATCCATCCACGCTTCCAGAACGGAATGAACCATTGCAGACTCTTCGCCTTTGTTTAACCAGATGTTCATCATCGTCATGAGAATCTGAAGAATAATGTCTTGACATGCGCTGGTCATATGTATGATTCTCAACCGAGCTTGTCCGTGAGCCTTTATATGCCATAAAGTGATATGATTTGTCCCATTCATCTATGAATGAAATAAAAAAATTGAATTCACTGTTAAGACAATAGCAACAGTAGAAGCTTTACAGTATGAGAGAAGAGGACAGTAAAACCTTGGAAAGGTGCGACCGATTCTATGGACAGCACTCTTCTTCCGATGGCTGAGAGCTTTCGACACACTGCTCTGGATGTAGTGTCTGTGATTTTGGCTTCTGCTAGAGATAGGATGACCTGTGACAAAAGACAATTTAACACTAAGACGTATGGCACAACGGTGCATACCATATTAAATGAATTAATAAAGCAAAAACATTATAGTTGAGACGGAGAGATCCAAGTGATCCATTTGAAAATTCATTTGAGATCCATGTACACAGGATATAAGGTAACTAGATTTTGAGGTACAGAAATGCCAGGATTCTCATCAAACAGGGAGAAAAATTAGAACAAGATTTTGAAAGGTTTGCTAGTCTTTGCAATAATTAGCTTTTTGTTACTTTTCTATATATGATTTCTCTGAAATTGCACAAGAATAATTGCAAGACTTTTCAATAACCAGGTTTAACACACTGTCATATTCGCCCTGATTTTGTCCCAATTTACCCCTCATCCTCTGTGCACCGTTGCTCCCTTTTTCCACTCCACTTTCTTTATATGGCTAATGTTTCCTGTTCTCATTACCCCCGTTGTCATGGCAGTTATTCAGTCTGATCTGTTGTTCTCTAGTTTATTTACTTACGCCTGTCTGGTTTGTCCATTTAAAAGCTTTTGTGTTTCCATAGTGCCTTTCTGGTCTATTTCTCTAGTGGTTTCTCTGGTATTCTATTAGTTAATTTTTGGTTTTGATCCTTGCCTAGAAAGAATCCTAATAAACAAGTTTTAAATATGCACTTATGTCTTACATATCTGTATATCTCTTTCAGGCATCTGTATCTTACACAGATTTACAGTTTCACTAGATCATCTAAGAAAAAGAATTCTGCTCTATTTTGCCTTTCATTGCTTCATGGGTAATGGCATGTGAGATATAAATATGTTCAAGTGGCTTTGTTCTTTTTGAAAGAAATCTGAATAGACAGGATCTGGCTACATGGTATATAGAAAGCATTACAGTGTGATTTGTGCTGAAAAGTGCTTGATCCCAAGGTCATATGAAAAACATTGCTGTCTTTCAGCACACCATTAACAGAAATATTTTCTGTTCACAGTAAAGCTCTCTCATTTGAGAGCACTGCAGGCGAAACATCAGAAAGTGCTTGAACAGGCAAATATGCTGTGATGTTTTTTTCGTCCAAGTGCATATAATATGAGATACAGTGATTGCCTGTTTCCTGTTACTTTTGCATTCATCATAGGCTTATTCTCCTGTTTACTCTTAAGGTTCTGCTTAAACCAGCACATAAACCAGCTTCACCATTTGAAATATAAGCTACAATGTGACGTCTGCACTAAATCATACATTGAGAGTAGCCAATTATAAACTAGTGCTGTAAGATTGATTCATTCATCTTTAGTAACCGCTTTGTCCTGTTCATGGATCTGTTGGATTCTGGGTAGATCCCAGGAACACATTTAAGGTGCAGAATAACTTCTAATGGCTAACTCATCAGTAAATGAATATACCGAAAGGTGGGTTTTCAAACTGAGTGGCACTGAGGGGCACCAAGGGTGCCATATTAAAGTTTCCATGTATGTGGAAGGGTGCAGATCTTTCTTTCCTCCGTGTGTGTTACTTTGCAAAAGATGTGGAGGTCGGCTTCATGTGCATTAGAGGAAGTGCATGTTTGCCTCACCCTCCCTGGTTAGTATTTGTTATATGATAGGGGAGAGTTAGCTTGTGGGTGGGAATTTTAAAGACCAATTTGGGGGGGAAAATAATAGATGTTATTAAACATTTTCATAGTTAAATGAAAGCCAGTGAAAGACGATTCATAGCCATCATGCTCCTACTCAGTGAGTTATTTGTAATGTCTGAATGGGGGTAGGTGCAGAAGGCCACAGTGACATTTTCTATCTACAAAGTGGGCAATAGACTAAAAAGGTTTAAAAACCTACAAAAAAAGGGAAAACTAAAAGTGTTAACAGATTTTTATAGTGGATGCTGCACTACTGGGTATATCTAAGTGGCACTAAATAAGGAAGTTTAGAGTTAGGGTCATCCATGTTGAAACTATGTTGTTTGGTGCAGCTGTTTATATTTTAGTCATTCATAATATCTAACATATTCACAATATACATCTGTATTAGGCTATGCTCAAAAGTTCAACTTGTGCAAATGGGTGCAGCATTATACCTGATGTATTATGCCGTTAAGGATAAATAATTTATTTCCAATACAATAACAAAATATTTGAAAAAGTGAATAGCAAAATACATTGTGAAATGTGAAAACAGTTGTCAACTTTCCAAACCTGTGGGCAAGGCCGGTCTCCTGGCTTTTCCTCTTGCATTTGTTCAAGCAACCTGCAGGTATCGACCCCCAACACCGCTTCTGTCTCAGGTTCTATATCATAACCCAGAGCAGCTGAAAGTGTGGAGCCAAGCGAGAAAACATGACCCTAAAAACGAGGAAAAGAAAAAGAGGTTAAAGAAAAGATGACAGCAACAAAATCTAAAAAGAAGGAAAAAGGAATTGTACAGAGCTCTTTGTCCAAGTGTTGTCATCAGTTATAGAAAAGCAGGTTGTGCCAAGTAATAATAATGATAGTGCTACTGACCTTTTACCATTACCTACAGAAACAGGTTTCTTGTTTAAAATAATTTACCTTGAAATCATTATTTTTTGTCCAATTAATCACTGTTATTGTCCAGATACTGATATCAGTGCCAAATTCAAAAGTGTGAAACTTAGTCATGCCTGCATGAAACTGGACCACCCACACAAAATTCTGTTTTGGTTATGTCATCCTGCTATTCCTAAAGCCATTAAGTAGTGAGGACAGACAAATACAGATGAAAGTCAATAGTGTCATCCATTTTCCTGCCTGCAGCCAGACCAGGCAGTATCTGTCATCTGTGGCAGGTCATGCACTCTCTCATCTAGGCTAACAAATGATTCCTTATATACATCCTCTGCTCAACCAGTACATCATACACGATTTCACAATTTCACGATCTCATGTATCCATGTCAAGAGGACCACTCTTTTCCAGCAATATTGCTATGTTAAAAGGTCTGAATAAAACAGATATTTGCATTGTTGTATAAAGGAGGGCAGACTGTGTTCACAATCCATAACAGACATAACAAATGAGTTCCTACAGCAGGGTACAAAAGTTTGAGACCACTAGGGAAAATGCTTTTTCAATTTAACACAAAGGTTTTCATTACAGATGATATTATAACCTCAACAACTTGTGTGAAAAGTAAAATCTTAAAAATATTTACATGGGGGCTCATGGAAAATCTGACCTTCTGTATTAAGGAGCTAACATGGTCAATATCACAAATTGTCTTACAAAATTGTCTTTAAATAGTGATCAAGAAATTGTGCACATGTTGCACATTTACTTTTTTGTTTTAGTTTTAGTATTTTCTGTTTATTTCTGGTTTCTTTCTAGTTTTTAATATAAAAAATCCCAGATTTTCATGTGGTCTCAGACATTTCGACCCCATTGTAGATAATTTACTCAACAATGTCTTGTGTGTGGTTCTTGTCTTTTTGTTACACCAATAAGATGGTGTATATGGCACTGGCTGCATGCCAAACACCAAATGCCATGCATCCATAGTCAAATATCAAAAGTGTGTACAGTATAATGTAATGACAATGTAGAGATACATAAATAGTTTGTGAGGCAATCCTAGCCAATTCCCCTAGTCATAATGCTCTTGTTAAACCAGAATGCAAACCCACAACAGCTTAGTATCAATGTTAGGATATACACAGTTCACCTCAAATGTGTTCCCAGTCTTGTCAAACTCTGGAGGTACAAAGGAGCCTTCAGGGTCATCTGAGAGAAAACGGTGAGAAAAATCAACCATTTTAATTTTTGCTAAAATTAAAACAAAAAATAAACATTTTTAAAAATAAAACAAACATTTTTCTAGCAAAAAACTGCCTTAATTTATCTAATGAACATTAGTTAAACAATGTTATTAATGAATAACAGTCATGTGCAAAAAAAGGGTATTAAAATAATTTAACAGAAATCATCCAGTCACTTTCACCTGAAAGTAATAAGGTGAGATAAAAAAAAGTTTTAAGTCCATGTAAATTACAGATGACTTTCATATTTTGCTCTCCTATCTACAGTGGTGCTTGAAAGTTTGTGAACCCTTTAGAATTTTCTATATTTCTGCATAAATATGAACTAAATCATCATCAGATTTTCATACAAGTCCTGAAAGTAGATAAAGAGAACCCAATTAAACAAATGAAACAAAAATTTTATACGTGGTCATTTATTTATTGAGGAAATTTATCCAATATTACAAATCTGTGACTGGCAAAAGTATCTGGTGTGACCCAATTGTGCAGTAATAACTGCAACTAAACGTCAGTCCAGCACATCGGCTTGGAGGAATTTTAGCCCATCCCTCAGTACAGAACAGCTTAAACTCTGGGATGTTGTTGGGTTTCCTCACATGAAATGTTGCTTCAGGTCCTTCCACAACATTTCTATTGGATTAAGGTCAGGACTTTGACTTGGCCGTTCCAGAACATTAACTTTAGTCTTCTTTAACCATTTTTTGGTAGACTTGTATGCTTAGGATCATTGTCTTGTTGCATGACTCACTTTCTCTTGAGATTCCGATCACAAACAGATGTCCTGACACTTTCCTTTAGAATTCGCTTATATAATTCAGAATTTATTGTTCCATCAATGATGGCAAACGGTCCTGGCCCACATGCAGCAAAACAGGCCCAAACCATGATATAATTATAATTCACAGATGGGATAAGGTTCTTATGCTGGAATGCCATGTTTTCCTTTCTCCAAACATAACGCTTCTCATTTAAACCAAAAAGGTTATATTTTGGTCTTATGTCTCCACAAAACATTTTCCCAATAGCCTTCTGGCTTGTCTACATGATCTTTGAACTGCAGATGGACAGCAATGTTCTTTTTGGAGAGCAGTGACTTTCTCCTTGCAAGCCTGCCATGTACACCATTGTTGTTCAATGTTCTCCAGATGGTGGACTCATGAACATTAACATTAGTCAATGTGAGAGAGGCCTTTAGTTGCTTAGAAGTTACCCTGGGTTCCTTTGTGACCTCGCAGACTATTACACATCTTGCTCTTGGAGTTGTCTTTTTTGGTCAACCACTCCTGAGGAGGGTAACAATGGTCTTGTATTTCCTCCACTAGTAAACAATCTGTCTGACTGTGGATTGGTGGAGTCCAAACTCTTTAGAGATGGTTTTGTAATCTTTTTCAGCCTGATGAGCATCAACAACCCTTTTTCTGAGGTTCTCAGAAATTTCCTTTCACCATGGCATGAAACACTTCCACAAACATGTGATGTGAAAATCAGACTCTGATAGCTCCCTCTTCTTTAAATAAAACAAGGCACTCACTCACTCACACCTGATTGTCATCCCTTTGATTGAAAACACCTGACTCTAATTTCAAATTAACTGTTAATCCAAGAGGTTCACATACTTTTGTCACTCACAGATTTGTAATATTGGATAATTTTCTTCAATAAATAAATGATCAAGTATAATATTCTTGTCTCATTTGTTTAATTTGGTTCTCTTTGTCTACTTTTAGGACTTGTGTGAAAATCTAATGAAGTTTTCGGTCATATTTATGCAGATAGACAGAAATACTAAAGGGTTCAAAAACTTTCAAGCACCACTGTATGTAAAACAAGGTCCATGAAAGTTAAGGTTAAGGGTGCTTTCAAAATACATTTCACAATTCCATTACTGTAAAATAACCTTGGATGATAGGACCTGTCAAACTGTACACCATTGCTAAGTAGTTCTAAGTAGAACAGGAGGGTTAATTTCCTTCAAGTAGTAATCCAGGTACACAGTGTTATTTTCTAAGACACAAGCACAGGATGCTGTGGAGCTTGCCACAGAATCGCCTCTTCTAAGTAGGCCAAAGATGCTGAGGGTCCCCAGCCTCCTCCAGACTGTTCTGCAGAGTTGGAGTAGTTTTATAGGTCAGAGTCCTTTCTGCTCGCTATCCTTTGTGCACTGTATTACATATTCTCAACTATGAATGATACCCAGAATGCAAACAGCAGGGAGTTTTCACTGGCCATAGAATACAATTACATCAAAGGAAAATGGAGGGTTTGATTTCTAGTAAGATGAGGTTCTAGTTGTATATCCTTCGCCCAGTGCCAGACTGGCTAATTGGAAGAACCGAGAGAATACCCAGTGGGCTGTGGGTTGATGATGCAATAAATGTCATGTTATCATTATAACTTATAACTACTTGTTGCAGTATAGGCTGCTCTGAGACACATACTCACACACACACACACACACACACACACACACACACACCCCCACACACTGGACAAATGACTGGACAAATGACAAAATGTACAAATTTACAGTTAAACCAGAGATCCCTCTTAGCCTTTAATCAATATTGACAGCAAAAAAAGAAAAGGAGGAGTGGAAAAGGCCAGATTAAAGAATGTGTCAGATTAAATGTGTCAAATTTACAGACTTGTTTGCAACAGCAACAAGCCAAGATGATAGTGATGCAGCTTCTGAGACAGATATATATGGCACATACAGTGTAGTATTGCATAATACACGCTAATCTAGCAATGACTGTCTAGCAATCATGCCAGTGCAAATTAGATAAATGCAAATTACCTACAGAGAAAAAGTCACAGTAGACACTCTACTCTTTGAATCATGAGTGGCTTACAGCTTGACAAGCTACAATATCTAAGTAGCCCACCTTTCCTTCATCTTCAATCTAATTTCAGTTTAGTGCTTAGTAATGTAATTTTAGCATAAAGGAATTTTCACAGTATATCTGCGATATTTATGAATGACTGATTTGTTATGTGGCCATCTAAGTGTGAAAGATATCTCATATTTTTATCTTGGAGAAGCCCTATTCATATTTGTATTACTAGTGGCCTACTGTGTATGTTTATTCAAAGAGTAGTAAATGTCAAACAGTTCAGTTGAAAGGAAATATACTGCAAATAAAGTAAGAGTGCCTGTTTACGCACAAAAATTAAAGACAGAAAAGTCAAAATATATTTTTGATAATGTATTCATTTGAAATTAGCTATAGCGTTTTATTAGGCCTGTACATTTTCTGCATATATTTATTTAATTTGTACTGGTGCCTACTGTGAAATATATTTGAAAATAAATAGTCAAAAGTCAAAAGTGAGTCACTGTGGACATCCCAATTGAGTGTGTGGGCCGCTCAGATAACATTCCTGGGCTGAAAAACAGTCTCACTTCGGCCCTGCCTGCAACACAGATGAATAATCATAATGTATTTGGGCAAATAGTGTATTTTTATGGATTGTAAACCATTACTGCCTGCCCTCTAAAACCTTTTGAATTCTAGGAAATGAACCATGTAAAACAAGGTTTTGGTTCCAATATGGTTCACCCAATATAGATGTGAATATCCTAACCATCTGCACTGTAACCTTATAGTATTTGTTGCACTTCATATCCAGTATGATAGAGTAATAAAACAATAGTGTCACTGTCCAAATGTGACCAATAATTAGGGCATATATTAGGATGTGAATTAGGAAGTAGGACATCTGTGGCTCTGCTCACTCTTTGAGTGCTTTGTCCTATGGCTGCACAATTTGTTCATTCATAAGCCATGTTTCCACTACAGGATCATTTTCAGCTAAAGAAATTTAACTGAACTTTTATACATGGCCAATTTTAGTTCCTGATCTTGCTTATCAGTAAAATATAAGCTTTATAGAACACGAGTTTAATTGACAAGCAATTACTAAAACTTATTTTATATTAGAGCCAGCATTGGATGGCTGGAAATGTAGAATACATTCCATGACCATTATATTTTTACACAAGTGGCAAGTTCAGTACTCAATACTACATGGATAATCCTGACCTTAGAGATCCAGATTTAGTTTTAACCCTAACATCTAGGTTCTGATCGTCAAATCTTCCTGAAGACCCTGTTTATCTGGACTGGGTGGACACTTGCACATTTTATCACAAACACAGTTGCTTCCAGCTCAACTCAAGCAGCAATTCAAGACAGAATGATTAATATATAACCTTTAATAGTGTACACTTTAAAACTGCAACTCATGTAAATTGTATTGTTCTTTCAAACATTATAGAACAGCCTCTAGGCTTTGTAGAGAATAAATTGCAAGGACAACAATTTAGAAGACACCTCCTAAGTCTAGTTCATCAAAACTAGGCCCTTTACAACCAAACAAAACTGCTGACAGTAAAATTAATGACAGAGTGTTAGTTACATACACACAGAGAGGTGAAGGTGAAGATTACTGACCACTGAGCTGTTCCATGAAGCACACGTTTCCATGAGCGTTGAAGGCCAGAGTGTCTGGTGTAATACAGAGAGTGTAAAAAAGAGGAGAGCAGGAAATGCTCTGCAGTGAGCGCACACATTCTGCACACACTGCCCACACCTCCTGTTCAGACAGACAGCTGTCTCTCAGACACAGTATATCTGCCAAAGACACATTCTCCTGAGAAGAGAGAATTACATTATTATGAAAGATGTTACATGATTATTTATTAATTAAAATCATTTATTGTTGGGCAGCTTATTGAGCTTCAGGAGAGTTTAACACTGCTTTTCATATTTTTATAAGCAGGATTCTTAAAGACCAGACATTTTTCAAAGTTGGGCTAAAGCCTAACACCTTAAACCCCTCTCCATTTGGATTATATGTAAAATGTGTTTCTTTTCATTACTGTCAGTCAACCTGTTTAACCACTTTTGACCTTCTCTGTTGACAGTATTTCTAAGACATTGAGCCTGCTCATCTCAAGCATTTACTGTGTATTTAATCACTCTAATGTCAGTGTGGTTGCTGGTTCTAGGATATAAATGGACTATTATTCAGACTCCTGCCCTTAGTGATGAGAGTTCAGCTGGATTATTTCTAGATGTGAAAGACAGCATTCAAGACCATAAGACGCATGATGTCATCTCTAAATCGGACCTAGTTGTGTAACTCATATACAGTGCATTCAGCATTCATTCCCCTTGACCTTTCCTTGTTACTTTCAGTTTCAATAATTTTTTTCTCAGAAATCAACAAAGCATTTCAAAATGAAAAAGCAACAGTTATAACACAGTTTTGTCAGTTAATGAAAACAGAACATACAAACATCTTTATATGCTTTAGGGCTGCAACTAACGATTATTTTCGCAATCGATTAGTTGGCCGATTATTTTCGATTAATTGGTTAATCGGTTGGGGTGGGGCAAACTTTCAGTACCATTTTTTTTGTTTATTTAAAATAAAACCCACAAACTGAGTGTTACAAATATAAATTCAGACTAAACTTTACACAACTCTTTGTACAAAACAGAAAAGAACCCAATACACACAGACACACCAGAATATATATTATTAATTTAGGACTGTAGTTTAATTCTGTGCTTTTTGTGCATCCATAAAAAATTATGAATAAATACTTATATACACAATATAAATAAATATAAATTTAACTACAGTCCTAAATTAATAGTAAAAACTCACTTTCACTGCACCTTGTGGTTTCTGTTACTCGCCGCCTTTAGACATATTATTTTACTTGTGTTTACTTTTGATCATAGTGTTTTAATTATACATTACAGATCGGACTCGCGCTCCTATTGCGCGTCTGCACAGCGTGTGATCAGCAACGTGGCCTCGTTACTAACACATCACTTGCTTTATAATAAACAACAGAATTTACATTGCAAGCGTGCAAATACAGCATATAATGACAATAAGATTGAATTAAACTAAACCTTTTAAGCAACTCGCACCAGTTTCCCCTGCCCCTTGCACACAGTGGAGCATTTTGGATATAAACATAACTTTGTGCTTGTGCAGCACTGTTTGATCTCCGCAGTGTTTAATATAAAATGCCCCCCTGCCTTTCTGACTTTCTTCCTCAGTCACGTGACGATTTCGCCTTCATCTGTTGGTGACTGAGGTGATGTTGGGAATAAAAGGTAACGCTGACAGAAAGTAAACTGAATAAAGTCATTATCGGTGACTCAGGTGTCTGCTAATGCTAGCGCACGTATGACGTCATGCGCAGTCGCCTAGGAAGTGGCTTATACTTCTGGTTAGTAAAAAAAAAAAAAAAAACGCTAGTGTTATATTTGAGATGATATTACCTTTCTAAAATCCACACACTAGACGGTAGTGCAGAGTGCATAGTGTAAGTCTACAGTATGTCATTTGGGACACAACTTTAGTATTTACTGTCCGATGCGTGTTTTCTGAACACAAGTAACGTAATGAATAAATCTCCCCCGTGCCGCGCGCAGACCATCAAATCGATAATGAGATTCGTTGACAACTATTTTCATAATCGATTATTATCGATTTTTAACGATTAGTTGTTGCAGCTCTAATATGCTTGAGAGCTTCTCTCCGTTTTAGGTACAATGACACCCCCTTCTGGCTCTTCCATAATGGGGGAGTCGCGATGCAAGCTCCGAATCTGATGGCGAGCCGGACCGGAAAACAGAAAATGTGTCTATCCCCTCCCCTCAAAACCACCTAGCAGACCCACCACCCCGTGACACATTTCCTGAATTCTCTCTCACTCATACTTTTCTCTTTTCTTTCTTTCTTTCTTTCTTTTTTTTCTTTTTTTTTTAAAAGGACAGAATGGTAAAGAGATTTTTCTTTCTTTTTTATTTGAAAAGATAAAGAGGAAATGAAAATTCTTTTGCAACCGTTACACAAATGACCGACCTGCAGTCTCACTGAAGATAATAAGGCTAACAGCGTGGTTCACAGGTGGCATTTTATATCACGCGACGCATTTAATTGCCACGTCACCTGATCAAGGTCTATAAATAGGCATGATGTTACACAAGCTTCAGATGCCGGTCACATGTGAGGGAACTTCCTACAGCGTGAACCTTATGCAACGTTGAGTTCCCTTTGAAAGGGAACAGGTATTGTCTCTAAATACAGGAAAAGCAGAACTAAACTGAGAAACACTTTGATTCAAAGCCTTGTTTCTGCTGAATCTCACATCATACAACTTTAACTGAGTAGAAATCTTTGTTCTAAATCTCTAGTTCCCCAAATAGATTTTTTTTTCCAAATACACAAAATGTCTTGCTGTGATGATGTAATGTACTGTGAAAGAGCGGTTGTTTTTTTTCACAGACATTCATTGTTCCATCAAGTTTGACTGGAAACTACTGTTCATTACAAAATACAGAAGTCTCAATAGTTGTTTTGTGTGATTACATTCAAAATTATCAGAATGTCAACATTAAAAAAAAGTCCACAAAGCTCTTCCAAAGGACATGCATCCACTGGAGCATCTTCAATGTGAAAAACACACTCTTACCCAGTTAGCACTGGGAGTAAACAGGCCAGACCCAGAAAGCTGCAGTATAAGACAGTGCAAGAAAGTGCTACAGCACAAGTGCACCCCATAAATAGGCAAACTCCCACGAGAACAGTGCAGAGAAGCACAGCCTCTCTCTCTCTCTCTCTCTCTCTTTCCCCCTGTGATAATTACACATTTCGGCCTAGATAAGTTTGCCTTTCCTTCTGATTTTCCATGCTTAAGTTTTGTACAGGTATGAGATGAGATCTTTCCAGCCATATCCATCATCCCATCATCTAAGGGTATACCTGTTTTAAAAAAACTGGCATTATCCTCATATCTCCAGTCAAAAAGCTAAAATAGGTAAAGTCATATATCAAACATGTTGTGGTTGATAGACTTTTAGATTAAGTGGAAAAGTGTACATTTTATTTATTTATTTATTGACTATTTCTTTATCTATTCCTTTAAAGAGATGCTCATCATATCAATTCTTCATGTTTGAATAACAGCTGTGCTTTTTGTTTTCTGTGGTACCTGAAGCAAAATATCCTTAGGTGGACAGGTTATTATTATGTGCTTACATTCTTAGGTACTTGTTGATGGCTTAACATTTTCTTCAGACAGTATTTATGTGCCTGACATTTCTATTTGACCAGAACTTTAGAAGGAATGACACTGAAAGCTTCGCCTACATTGTATGACAGATTTTCACTCATTACCAGTCTTTATATAATAAACAGTAAGAGTTCCCATACCGAATGATTAAAATGTTGTTAAACACAAACAAACACGTTTAAATGTGGTTTACCCTAGTTAAAATGGCAGAACTGTCTGTGGGACATCTTCTACTAATCCTCTGAAGCCTTACTTCTCTAACACTGCATAACAAACATTAGTGAGTGAAAGACTCATACTAAAAATTAAAATGTTTGTGAGCTGATAGGATTCTTGGTTCAACCCAAACATTGGTATCAGGGACACTGGTCCATTACTGGAGTGCTCTATAGAATAAGATCCAAGTCATTTTGCACATTGCTGATAACACATGAGTCATAGTTAGAGATATGGTATATTAACACCACAAAACAGCGCGGATGCTTCTGCGTTAGAAGATAAGCTCCCGCCGCTCATGCTTCTTGATATAAATAGCAATCTAATGCAGATCCACAACCCAAAAATGTCAGTTATTTGCGTTTTTTATTTATTTACACGTTTTCTTCGTTTACAGTGTTAACAGTATTTACGTCCTATACACAAACACTGCAAGAGGTCGTTCAAAGGTGCTAATTCAAGACTGCAGGGCTTAAGCCCTACCTCTTCTAGCCTGGAGATTAGTCTACCATTTCCATCTCTGATGTTTGTACATTATACCTATTCAAGTTAACACAGAGATCATTCAGGGCTGCAGGGATAATTCCATGTAGGGATATTTTTTAAACCAAATTTAGTAAGTATTAGGCATTATAGCCCACACAGTTTAAGGAAGTGTCAATGCAACAAAAATAAATCATATGCTCTGCAAATGATCTAAGACATAATTAAGTATTGATGGTCTTTAGAGTTGTTCTCAAGTTCTCAAGACCCCACTTCTTACAGAAGAAAAAATAGTTGAGGGGAAAAAAAAACTTAAGGGTTATTTGGATAGATAATTTGACCTGAAATATGACGGTATAAAGAAATACTGTATTGAATACTGTATTGATATATATATATATATACACACACACACACATATGTATATATATATATGTGTGTATGTGTGTATATATATATATATATATATATATATATATATATATATATATATATATATATATATATATTAAACCCTTTCCTGATAAAAAAAAAACAATAGAAAACCTCACAGAATATTTTTAATGGTTATAATGGGAATTGTATTGGTTTTAATAAAAACTGTAATGGTCTCTACTGGTAATGTGTTGCCTTCTACTGGTGACATGTTATGTCTAGTGGATACCATTAAGGATCAATAATAGTAATAGTTGTAATGTTTAACAGCTGAGGGCTTGTAATGGTATTTGTAATGGTACTGTCAATTTCAATGAAAATTAATGCCATGTAGGGAATTTAGCTAAATTGAGTATAATAATTATATAGCATTCGGTGCTTTATCCTTCTTACAGGTAGAATTTCTTATAGAATACAAAATGGCTCCTTGAGGGTTTTTATATATATATATATATATATATATATATATATATATATATATATATATATATATATAGTTAATGGTTCTCTTAACTTCTACCTGGAACCCTGCATAATAGGAAACCACTGTGTTGAAGGATTCACTATAAAACCCTTAGCTTTCCACAGCGGGACAAACCAAAGAGCCACATATGGTTCTAGATTGGACCGTTTTCTTGTTTCTAATAGTGTACCCCATGTCTAATCCCCCTCCTTCAAGTACAGGTGAAATTGTTATTCTCTTCACATCATTAAGTAAGACAGGTATGTACTTAACGTAGGCTATTTTATTCAGTGTTCCTGTAAACATGTCTCACCTCATCTTCCAGCAGCGGGGGCAAAGCCTCAACTTTACCCCTCTCTTCCTCCTCTGCGTCTTCTTCACCTCCCAGAGCAGCTACACCGCCTCCAAACGTCTCCATCGTCCGCTTTGCTTTTATTAGCAGTTAAATCATGTTGGACAACACTGAAACAATCCTCTCAGGGGAAAAAAGGTTGGTGCTGGTGCTGCGTGACTCCTGGTAGTTTTTTTTTTTTCAGCAGCCCTCCCGCAACGGAAACAAGACACAGCTCTGGCACTGTAGAGCCTGTCAGAGTAGCCCTGTATGTGTTTTAATGCCAAAAACAGAATAAATAACAGGAACAACCAGTGGCGTTTGTCCCGACTCGCTGCGGCTGTTAATAATGAGCTCACGGCAACAGGGCAGTTTGCTAACTCTGCTGTCATGGAAACGAGCGGCGCCGCGTGCCTCCACACAGCGAACGCACGCGGAAAGCCGGCATGCCAGATTGATGTTTATCACACATACACCAACTGGGTGTGAAAAGTTGCCTTTTGTTTTTTTTATCTGAACTGAAACACATTACCATTAAACATTCACCAAGTTCCATCTATCAGGGGCGGATTTAGTGATTTGGGGACCCTAGGCAAAATATATGAATGGGGCCCTCATTTCAGTGTTTTAACATCCATCCATCCATCCATCTTCGACCGCTTACTCCTTTTCAGGGTCACAGGGGAACCTGGAGACTATCCCGGACACTTTAGACACGCCAATCAGCCTACCATGCAAGTCTTTGGACTGGGGGAGAAAAGACTCCGCACACACATGGCCCTGGTGGGAATCGAACCCCGGACCCTGGAGGTGTGAGGCGAACCACTAAGCCACCGTGCGCCCCGTGTTTTAACATTGATATTAAAATTTTCAGCATGTTATTTAGCATTAATAATTTTAAAAATCTGCATACTGTGGCTTAGTGGTTAGCACGTTCCCCTCACACCACCAGAGTTGGGGGTTGGATTCCTGCCACAGCCCTGTGTGTGTGGAGTTTGCATGTTCTCCCCATGCTGCAGGGATTTCCGGGTACTCTGGTTTCCTCCCCAAGTCCAAAGACATGCATGGTAGGCTGATTGGCATTTCCAAAGTGTCTGTAGTGTATGTATGGGTGTGTGAATGTGTATGTGATTGTGCCCTGCGATGGATTGTCACCCTTTCCAGGGTGTACCCCGCCTTGTGCCCCATGCCTCCTGGGATAGGCTCCAGGTTCCCCATGAACCTGAAAGATAAGCGGTATAGAAAATGGATGGGATGGATGGAATTAAAAAATCTATGTAATTTGAGTTTTTAGGGGGCCCTTGGCTTCTGGGAACCCAAGGTGATTGCCTACCTTTGCCTATAGTAGTGCTAAGTCTGCCTCTGCAATTGATCACTGATTTAAAAAAAAAAAATTAAATCACATTAGCATTTAACTAGCTTTTATTAGCTTTTATTATATGCCTTTTGCCACTTTACTTGTAAGTTAGATTACTTTTAGCTTATATTATTTGAATGATTATACTTTTAATCCATTTTCACACCTTTTATATTCTATGCTAGGCTCTTTTATCTCTGTTTGTATTTCACACTGCCAAGCAGTTTGAGAGAATACAATTTGAAACAATTTCAGCCATAGTAAGACATAGGACAACAATCACTTGTCAAAAGATCACCTTTTTTGCTCGGGTATTAGGAAAAAATAACAATGAATCTCAGTTGCGAAACTGAGTCAAATTATCTGACTCACTGAAAAGAGAACACCAAGCCCAGGTCCTACAGAGAATTTAGCCCGATCTGGCAACCTTGTGTGGGCCCGCGCAGGCGCTGTGCGGCTCATCGTGAGCGGCGCTGACTTTGGAAATGACCGATAAATTATTGATGTTCCTCAGACATGACGCAGACGAAGCAAGTAGCTGACGTCATGGACCGCAAGCCATTGTGTATGCTGCACATGTAGAAAAAAAAAGAACGAAAAAACACAACACTTATGTAAGTATGACCTATTCTATGGGTTGTGTGATGTGAGATTTGTTTTGAAGCGCAGTAGTTGCAAGTGGCACAAAAACACAGCAGAGCTGTAATTAAATGAGATCAGGGACCGCATCGCCTACAACCCAGATGCTATTATTTATACAGCAATAATTTGTGTACATAGTGTCCAAGGTTTGTCTGTAAGCATAGAAACGCCAGAGATTTGGTGCATTAATAAAATGTACCACTTCTAAATAGGATTTTGAAAACAACAATTTAAGGGTTTTATGTCCAAAGCCAAGATTAACTCGTGTGACAACGAACTTATTATTTAATTTAATCATCATAACGAAGATGGCACCAATTTTTGAAGAAAAAAAAATACAAAACAAAAAACCAACAACCCTGTAATCAAGAAAAATAGAAGGAGATTGGCGTAATTGGTGTCTTGCTCATCCAGTTAATGGTACAGGTTGCAATTTCAAATGATACCCATATAATTTTAAACCTGCCTTAGAAAAAGGGCAGAATGGTGGTGCAGCATATAGCGTCACTGCCTCACAGCTCCAGGGAACCTGAATTCATGTTGCTGGAATTTCTGTGCATATTCTCCCTGTGTGCATGTGGGTTTCCTCAGGGTTCACTGGTTTCCTATCACCTCCCATAAACGTGCTAGTAGGTGCATTGGATATGATGAATTGCCCCTAGGTGTGAGTGAGTGAATGAATGTATGCATGGACTGGCTTCCCAATCAAGGTGTTTTTCCACTTCACTCCCAGTATTCCTGGGATAGGTTCTGGATCCTCTGCAACCCTCACCAGTTCACCAGAACTGCAGGAAAGCAGTTACTGAAAGTGAGTGAACGATATCTTAGAAAGGTTATGATTCCGAGTGGACATTTCAGTCTGGAAATCAGCCCTGACATCAGCTTGAACTGGTTTTCCCAGCTCTTTTTCTTGTAAAAAGCAACCCACGAGGCATAAGTAGTATCAGTAATGGAAGTAGGGTCAGTTATTATGGGAGAGGAAAGCTTGTCAGTGTTTTTATTGCAGTTTGCCTCACAGGCAGCAGAGGGCTCTAAAAATGTCAGACTGCTCTTAGAGCTTGAGTGTGTTAGATATCTCATGCTGATATATTCTTTGAATTAACATTTGCCTTTAATAAATGATTTTTTGGGATAATTCGGATGTAACATTAGACGTAAATGTGGTTCCTAGCAGGACAGCACAGGTATAGTAATGGGTTCTAATTAGCCGTCTGGTGATGGCTGACCTTGAGGTGTCTTTTTATGACACACACAAGTGACTAATTATGCAAATTATCACTGTGCATTAAAATAAGCAAAATGATTCTATTGAAACAGATATGATGTTTCATAGCTGATCTCACACCTGGGATCAATTATCTAGACAAATTATAAAAATATATATATATATATTTTTTACAACATTGGCAGATAATTCTAGACTGATGTAAAGACAAGGTATTTTATTGTATTTTGTGTTAAGCTATGTAATTGTCTTCTACAGTAACACTTCTTTGAACACTGACTCACTTTGACAACACAGTTTTTCTCTTAGTTTGCCGTGTCAAGTAGTTTGATATGGCACAGGACACAGGGGATTACGACAGGAAGCTAACAGGACGGTCTGAGGACATGGCTGCCGTAGTGGTGCTTAGTTAGCTTGTCTTTCTCCCACACTCCCTTTGGGACTGTAATGTAGTGGGGTTCAATGTAGAACATGCCAACTGAACAAGATGTTGCAAGATGATGACAGTCTGTCTGGTAGCATTTTATTTGGGAGAGTGAGACAGGGGTCACTAAGAAATATGAAGAGAAGAAACAATAAACAAAAATCCCATCAGGCCATGCTACCAGACAGTGGGTTGATAATCTCATTAAAGATGAATACAAATACTTTCAGTACAAATTAAAAAAAAATGCAAAAACTCTGTATCTGTAAGACATTAATTCTTCTTAAAAGTCTTATTTAGCTAGTAATCCTGATCAAGCTTTATGTTCAATTATATACTTTGTAAAACTGCATTTAAACACAAGACTTTATTACACAGTCAGTTTTAAATCCATTCACTTTTTATTGTTCCTGCTGGGTCGAGCTCTCCCACAGCATTATCTCCTCAGTGTCTTCCACACTCCTACTGACTAGCCTGGTGCTAATCTATATTAACATGATAAAGAGTGTTTCCCTCTCTATACTATACACAATTAATTACTGAGCCTGCTACTCATATTACTCATATTCTCTGGAACTTGACTTGCTTTCCCTCTGTTCAACAATCATTCTCCCTACTGTATTCTCCCTCAGTGCTTTTCTACATTCTCCGACTTCTCATTGAATAGTGGGTCAGTGGCTGCATACTGCTACCCTGTTTGGGTGGCTTTGCCTCACTATAACACACATTGTTCTCAGTATAGTCTGATGAGTTATCTGGGTTTCCACTAATATGGATCTTTGAGGCTGGAATCATTTTTTCTCCATATAATGAACCTCACAAAACACCCAGTGATACACTATCACTCCTGCAGTCAGTTTCTGAATTCCCTGGAAGTGAAGACAGTCACAATCTATGTGCTTTCTGCCTCGGCATGGACTATCTGAAAGATGCAGTGTTTAGTGTTTTGGACACTTGTGCTTACTGTGTCGCGATGTTAGTGCTGTCATGACACACCGACTACTGGATTTGGACCCTGATTCAGAGTCAAATTTGATGCAAATGCAACAACTTAAAGAGCTTGCTAGTCACAAATGCCCATGTACAGCAATAATTGATAAGTACAGAAGCAGAGAGTCTGACTCAATTTCTAGACATATGGATGACCTGGGGCACCCAGGTCTCATTTGAAATTCATGATTCAGGAGCTCAAGTGGAAGCTCATGTCTTTCATGTCCTTCATCCAATCTTCCTTCCCTTCCCTTGGGTGATAATGACCCTAGCAGCTGAACCATCATATGCAACTCTGAAAACAAGTCTGGATTTGCCTCTGCCAGCTCACATATGTAATTGGTAGGCTCTAAACTAGCTGTAAGAGCCACTGTCAAAAAGTGTGCTTGAACAGTGATATACAGCTGACAGCACCAGATGCATTCTTTTGAAACAGTGCTAGAATTCAGACTGTTTTAAAGGAGTGTTTGGACCGGCAGCTCAACCTCGACTCGGCTCAGTGACACACCTCTAGGGAGTACAGTGGCTCAGGTTGTCCTGGACCACATGCCCGTCATTGATTGCTGTATTGTGTGGATGGATGTCTTGGGAGACAAAACACTACATCCAGATGTACACTGCCTATGCACTGAATGTACTGTAGATAAATTGATGACCTTCTATAAAGAACTTATAATTTCACAGTGTATGTGGCACACACTTAAAATGTGTTCACTTCAATCTGCAGATGTTTATTGCTCTGTTTGAGAGCTAATCAACACCTCACTTCTACAAGTGGAACACTTAAGCCAGGATATGGGGCTGCTTTCCCGACCTGGTTATGCATGGCACCGATTGTAGTTAGCGCAGTCTCCTTTGCCAAATGTGTGTAAGGTGGTTTTCACACTGGGCATGTTTGCTGTGGTCCAAATCTGAGTGCGATTGTTGAAAAATTGCGGAAACGAGTATGAGTTGCGTTCTCATTCACAGGAATCTCGGCACAGTTTCAGTGCAACTCAACTCAGACCACCTCCTACAGGTAGTCTCAGGTTTAGAATCATTGTTCACCTCATAGTCTGCATGACAGTTTTCACATTACCTATTTTTCATGCTCTGTTTCAGACTAAACCTCCCCTAAATCAACCCTAAGCATCCCCCGCCCTAAACAGTTCCCACACCACTAAATAGTTCCACAGGTCTTGGCCAAATATTGCTCATTGGAGAGTGACTACATCAAATCAGTGTGTCTTGATGACAACCGTACTGCGATATAACAGTTCTACTTCTGCTATTGGCCCCAAACTTTGTGGGATCTCAGGGCCTCATTGCTATCAGACCCCAGCAAGGCTGTCATTCTGACCCAAGAAGTATGTTCATATACAGTTGCAATCAAAATTATTCAACCCCCATTTCAAATCAGGTTTATTGTCAAAATTTACAGACTTTCAGCTGTTTGCAATTAACAAATCAAACAAAAGCAATTGAAATAGTTCAACACAACAAATGCTTCAAGTGGTTTCCCCAAATTCAACTGATAATCCAACTTATAATGATTTTTCCAGTTGCTCCCAAAGCAGTGCCTTACCATAAACGGATAGAGTAGTGGGGGTGACAAATTGTGTCTATATGGTAGGTTTCATTAAAAAAGATGCATTTTTCATGTTCTTGTTAGGAAAAGATATCTTATGATTAAGATTATTTCTTATTTATTTCTTATTTATTATTCTCCTATGACAATGATTTGCTTTTGAAAGTCTTCATTTATCATTGTCACTATGGTGTATTTGACCCAGAGTTAAGCAAGTGATTTATAATGGCAAGTGTTGTATGACCAAGTGTAATATGAAAACATAGGCCTATAGTCAGCATTAAATGTTCACCTCTACAGTAGACTGAAGACTGGGTAATGATATGAACTACAGTGCCCTCCACTAATATTGGTACCTTTAGTAAATATGAGCAAAGAAGGTTGTGAAAAATTGTCTTTATTGTTTAACCTTTTGATCTTTTGTTAAAATAATTCACAAAAATACTCAAACAAAACACAGTTTTATCCACAAAAAACTTTGTTAAATATAGGTGTGGAACGATTATTGGCACCCCATATGGGGTAAATATATTTGAAGTATATTCCCATTGATATTTTAATTTTTTTAGTACACTTGGGTAACTAGGAACAGGAAATTGTTCATCCATGACCACCTGTTTCACAGGGGTATTAATATGAGGTAACACATAGGCTAAATTGCCTTAGTCATTCATAAAAACGGGTAAGACCAAGGAATATAGCTGTGATGTGTGGCAAAAGGTTGTTGAGCTTCACAAAAAGGGAAGTGGTTATAAGAAAATAGCACAAGCATAGAAAAATGCCCATTTCCACCATCAGGGCAATAATTAAGAAGTTCCAGTCAACTGGAAATGTTGTGAATCAACCTGGAATTGGACGTGTGTCTATATTGTCTCAATGGACTGTGAAGAGGATGGTTCGAGTGGCCAGAAAGCTCCAAGATTCACAGCTGGAGAATTGCAGAAGTTAGTTGCATCTTGGGGTTAGAAAGTCTCCAAAACTACAATCCGAAATCGCCTACAACACCACAAGTTGTTTGGAAGGGTTTCAAGAAAAAAGCCTCTACTCTCATCCAAAAACAAACTCAAGCATCTTTAGTTTGCCAGACACTACTGGAACTTCAAATGGGATCGGGTTCTATGGTCAGATGAAACCAAAATAGAGCTTTTTGGCAATAAACACCAGAGGTGGTTTTAATGCACACAACGAGGTAGCCATATGGAAAAGTACCTCATGCCCATGGTTAAATATGGTGGTGGTGCTTTAATGTTTTCGGGCTGTTTTTCTGCCAGAGGACCTGGACATTTTGTTAGGATACATGGCATCATGGACTCTATCAAATATCAACAGATATTAAATGAAAACCTGACTGCCTCTGCCAGAAAGCTTAAAATGGACCATGGTTGGATTCCAGGAGTACCATGATCCAAAACTTACATTTAAAAAAATGGATTACGTATCACAAAATCAAGGTCCTGCCATGGCCATCCCAGTCCCCTGATGTGAAACCCATAGAAAACCTGTGGGGTGAACTGAAGAGGAGATTCCACCAGCATGGACCTCGAAATTTGAAGGATCTGGAGAGATTCTGTATGGAGGAATGGTCTCAGATCCCTTGCCATGTATTCTCCAACCTCATCAGGCATTATAGGAGATGACTCAGAGCTGTTATCTTGGCAAAGGGTGGAAGCACAAAGTATTGAATAAGAGGGTGACAATAACTGTCGCACACAATGTTTTTTTTTTTATAAACCTGTGTTTTGCTTGCAATTGTTTGATGTCCATGAGAGCAGAGTATTTCTGTGATTTTTTTTTTTTAAATCAAAAGACCAAAGGTTAAACAATAAAGACAATTTTCACAGCCTTCTTTGCTCATATTTACCAAGGGTGCCAATGTTAGTGGAGGGCACTCTATGTTGATGACTATTTGCACTATAGAGATGGTGTAATCTAACATGGGTTTATTGATTTTATCTTCCTAACACTCCAGGCATCTAAAGCATAATACCACTAAGAAACAACACATTAGCTGCTTTGTTGCTGTCTTCTTTCAATTTACTGTATTACATGTCGTATGCATATTATTTAGAATGTCAATTGCTTTAATGCATTACACAGTCGATACTGATTAATTAACTTTCTTCAAATAGTATGATGAGGGGGTTAAAAGAGCAAACTTGCTGTTTGTTTAGATTTCGAAACAGTCAAGGCTTCAGGTAGTTAAGCTACAAACAACAATGTCAATGAACTAAATTAAATTTTAGATAAATACATCTTGGGGTGGGGGGTTTGGGGGGGAATAAAACTAATTGTGGTATCTGTAAGCCATTAGAAGTGCTCCACATGTAATTATGCCAGACAGCTAATCTTTAACAGAATTAAAGCAATAACGTTAAGCCAGATCATACCTAGGCAGCAATGTGACATGCTGGCCTTGGGTAAGGCAGCCAGGGTGCCACATTCATGTTCTGCTGACCTTGTAGAACATCAGCCATGTAAAACATCAGCAGGGCCGAGCATTGAATTCATTAGGTTCACGAAGCAGCTTCAGATTTGTTGGTCGACATGGCTCCAATTTGCTCATAGTTTAATCACAGTGTGTTTAAACAATCCCAACACTGATGAAGACAAACACAGTTTATAGAGTCATTTTACTGCACTCTGGCACCTGCCATAGTTCTGCTTGTGATTTATTTTCTTAAAGAAAAAAAAAAAAGCTAAATGCTCCATCCTGGAAAAGGTCAAAGAGATCAAAGCATTTGGTCATGTCATGTGGTTGATCCGAGCCCATAACATCCCACTGCAATCAGTGTGTCCTTGAGCAAAGCAGTCGCAGGTCACACCTGTTCCATGACTGTGGAATACAGATTTTAAAGTGTCTTTGTGTTACACATCAGCTACATCATATTCATGATATTCTCCCTAACAACCATAATTATAATAATGTCATTTTTCATTAATGCACTTTTTAAATTTGATTTATTATTACCCAAATGCAAGCAAAAAGTGTGTAGAACATTGCCACTTGGTGGCAGCACCACACCAAAACATAGAATGTACATTGCAGTGTCATGGAAACAGTGCTAGCCATAAAATACACTAGGGAAATAAACAGACATGGTAAGATTTTCAAATTTATGAAGAAATGCACTAATCTGAAGCGCTATTTACTTTTAAAACAGTCATATAGTTAAAGGGAATAGTGAATTGATTCTAATCATAGCCATGATCTTACTGTATAAATATGTTTACACATAATCTAAGCATGACAGGAACAATAGCTTAATTAAAGGTAGCTTGTATGAGAAGTGTTATGCTATATCTGAGCTGTCTATAATCCGTGATTAGATATGATAGATTGGCCAGTACAAACAAAAAAACAAAAACAAAACACAAACTTTCAAGAGCACAAAAAAACAGGAAGGTCACTGTTCAAATGTCCTATACTGTACCAGAGAGGTAAATGTGTAGCACTATAGACTGTTGGAATAGTTGTTCATGTCATGGATATATGCATACAGTCAACTCTAGAATTACCAGCAATGTTCAAGAGCAAAAATGATTGTAAAATTATATTTTAACATTTTAATGTTGTCTACAGTAGTCATTCATTTCATGGCAAATTTTCAACTCTTCCTTGATATTTTTAAATACATTACCTGACTTGTTAACAACTATCTGTAACCATCTTTTATGTTAACTATGTTTTAGGTTAAAAGCTTATTGGCTTTCCAATGATGGCAGATGTCAAAAGGATTTTTACAGGTGTGCAACCTCATGTGTACGCTCCAGAGAAACAGGAAAGGGGCACAGGCATTGCTAGAGTTTTTGGAGCTAGAGTAATATAAATATTTAAATACTCCCATTTTATTTTATTTATTTTCACTTTTATTTACATGTGACAATAAATTTAAACATATGTTGCTGAGAAAAATCACAAATAATTAAAAAGGCTTTTTCTGGAGGAAGTTTTAATTGCTTTTCTAGTACTTTGGTGGAAAATTTGTATCATTATATGTTGTCTATTATACTGCATCTATGTATGTCTGAAGAAGTATTCCTCTTTTTTTAAGGTAATGACTATTTATCACACATCTAGCACATACAAGACAACAGACAAGAATTTTGTTATTTTCCATTATTGAGAAAAAAAAAGGAAATCTGTTGTGGGCAGCTGCTGATTTTCCCAACAACAATTGGCTTCAATTATAAGAGTTTGTAATCAACAGCTTTCTTGTCAACCTTTCTCTGTATCTCTGTTGAGATTTTTATTTGTGGGAATTGCAGATACACTACAGGTGTGGTATATAGAGCCTAGGTTGCCTATTTTCATGAAGGGTGGTCACTCTTTGATGCTTTGGGGCTGTTTTGCAGCTAGTAGTGCAGCAGCTGTGTGAAGATTGATGGTATCAGAACTTCTGGAGAGTAAGAGTATATATTACCCCAAAATACTTGTCCTTGCCAGGAGGTTAAGAATTTATACAAATTTGGATGCAATCTGAAATTAGTAAATTATGTATTACTATAAATAGTTCATTAAAGAACCTTAGCGGTAGTATTTTTGAAGAAAAAAACTTAAGTGGTTGCATTAAAAATCAACACACCATTCATTATCTTTTAAAAGCACTTCTAAGTCCTCAGCATGTCCTATGTCACATCTTCTTCTCTCAATTGCCTCTTTGTGTTCAATGTGGTTGTCACCTGCTGAATGTGCATGAATGGCCTGATAATTTCTCTGCCTTTATCCTTCACATTTCTTAGCAATGCAGTCAGATCACACTGTATAGTTTTAGCTTTCATATTCAGCGTACCTCACAGTGTTCACTGTACTTTTCCACCTGTGTGTGTGTGTGTGGGTGAGTGGGTTGTTAGGGGGGATGTGCTCATGTTAAGGACATAATTACAATGTTAATTACAACTAAATCACCATTTGCGAAGTCCCGCTTGAACACCTGGTTGGATCTAGGCTGAATTAATGTCCTTTACCCACATGTTGCAATGTGAAAACATCAGTGTCTGTCAATTACATTCTGCCTTTATACATAATGCAACATCATCTGCTCTGAATGCAAACCAGATTTAAGTAATCTGACTGCTTATATAAGTGTCTTCATAAATACTGAATGCCAGATTCCGTTTTGTTTTAATATTATTGCAATTTTTTTTATTTAAAATATTTGTATGTGAAAGTCAATAATCCACATTTAAAACAGGTTCCACACTGCCTGTTTCCAACTATCTGTTGGAAAACTCATTCCTATACTGGCAGAAATGGTTATTTAGAGTGAAGACTCTATATTCTTCCCATCATAAATGTTACCACTTTATGGAAGACTCTTGTGGTAGAACGTGGCTGTTTAGTTTATTATGGCAACAACAAAAAATGGTAAAAGGATTACGTGCATTCTGATTAAAGGCAAACAGTACTGTGCGCTGGAAAGATGTTTAGTAGGAGCATACTGTAAATTTGGAAAAGCATAGGACAGTTTTTCTGTTTACAGCAGCAGTTCTTAAAAGGGTAGAAATTTATATACAGGTGGATTTCCATGCAAGACAATCCAGAGCAGCAAAAGGTGAGTCATAGTTACCAAGTGCAGAAGCTCCAAGTAGAAGTAGAACATCAGGATGAATCAGGCAGGTGAAGAGAGTGCTTTTTTGTGTTTCTGAATGTTTAAATGGTGTTTTATTGGGCATATACATTCACCCAACACTTTAATAGGTACACCTCGGCCTCCCTTTGCTCTCAAAACAGCCTCAGTTCTTTGAGGCATGGATTCCACAAGATGTTAGAAATATTCCTTTTGGATTCTGGTCCATGTTGACATGAGTGCATCATCCAATTACTGCAGATTTTTCAGGTGCACTTTCATGCTTTTAATCTGCCATTCTACCTCATGTTCACATTCAGTGACTGTGAAGGCCACTGAAGAGCACTGAACTCACTGTCATGTTCATAAAACAGCTTGAGAGACTTTTACTTTGTCACATGGTGCATTATCATGCTGGAAGTAGCCATTAGAAGATGAAGGTAAATTGTGGCCATGAAGGGATGCACATGGTCAGCAACAATACTGAAATAGGCTGTGGCATTCAAGCGATGATTGTTTGGTTTTAACTGGCCCAAAGTGTGCCAATAAAACATTTCCCTCTCGTTTTTCCAATCTTCATCTGTCCAGTTTTGGTGAGCCTGTGCCCACTGCAGCCTCAGCTTTGTGTTCTTGGATGACAGAAGTGGAAACCAACATGGTCTTCAGCAGGAGATCAGCGGTTATTGAAATAATCATACTAGACCATCTGTTACCAACAATCAAACCAACAATCAAAATCACTGAGATCACATTTTTCCCTATTCTGATTGTTGATGTGAACATTACCCGAAGCTGCTGGCCCATATCTGCATGATTTTATGCATTGCACTGATGTCTCATGATTGGCTAATTAGATAATGGCATGAATGAGTAGGTGTACAGGTGTTCCTATTAAAGTGTTCAGTGAGTGTAGAGGGTATTATTCTATAATGGCATTATGTTATACCCTATGTAGTGAGCATATGGGGTGAACTGTGATAAAAGGCAAAAAAAAAATAAAAAAATTTTAAATCCTGCATGAACACGACATGAAGATGAATTTTTACTTGGACCTCAGGTAGCTTACAGTGCCCTGCACTAATATTGGCACCCTTGGAAAATATGAGCAAAGAAGGCTGTGATTGTCTTTATTGTTTAACCTTTTGATATTTTGTTTAAAAATTCACAAAAATACTCTGCTCTCATTGATATCAAACAATTTCAAACAAAACACGTTTATCGAAAACATATATATATATATATTTGTTAAATATAGGTGTGCAATATAGGTGTGGCTTAGTGGTTAGCATGTTCGCCTCACACCTTTAGAGTCGGGGGTTCGATTCCCACCATGGCCCTGTGTGTGCGGAGTTTGCATGTTCTCCCCGTGCTGCGGGGGTTTCCACCAGGTACTACTCCCCAGTCCAAAGACATGCATGGTAGGCTGATTGGCATGTCTAAAGTGTCCGTAGTGTATGAATGGATGTGTGATTGTGCCCTGTGATGGACTGGCACCCTGTCCAGGGTGTACCCCGCCTTGTGCCCCATGCTCCCTGGGATAGGCTCCAGGTTCCCCATGACCCTGAATAGGATAAGCAGTATAGAATATAGATATCCAATATCAAATCTCCCCTTCATCTCTAAGATTTTAGAAAAGGTTGTAGCAAAGCAGTTATGCTCGTACTTAGATAGGAATAACATTCATGAAATGTATCAGTCAGGGTTTAGACCTCATCATAGCACAGAGACAGCATTAGTTAAAGTAGTAAATGACCTTCTACTGACCTACGATCAGGGTTGTGTCTCTCTGCTTGTGTTACTCGACCTTAGTGCAGCTTTTGATACTATAGATCACACTATTCTCCTTGATAGATTAGAAAATGTTGTTGGTATTAAGGGAACAGTCCTCTCCTGGCTCAGGTCTTATCTGACCGATCGTTATCAGTTCGTAGATGTAAATGGTGAATTCTCCATGCGTACTGAGGTTACTTTTGGAGTTCCACAGGGTTCTGTTTTAGGCCCACTGCTCTTTACTTTATATATGCTACCCCTAGGTCAAATTATTCGTAAACATGGAATTAGCTTCCACTGTTATGCTGATGATACACAGTTGTATGTTTCAGCGAAGCCAGAGGACAGACAGAAGCTTAGTAAAGCTGAGGATTGTGTAAAGGACATTAGACATTGGATGTTAACTAACTTCCTTCTACTTAATTCTGATAAAACAGAAATACTTTTATTAGGCCCACGTGTAGCTAGAAGTAATCTTTCTGATCACATGGTTACTCTGGATGGTCTTTCTGTTTCATCATGTGCAGCAGTTAAAGACCTTGGAGTGATTATTGACTCCAGCCTATCATTTGATGCTCATGTAGATAATATTACTAGGATAGCCTTCTTTCATCTCAGAAATATTTCTAAAATAAGAAACATATTGTCACTACATGATGCGGAAATACTAGTTCATGCATTCGTCACCTCTAGATTAGATTACTGTAATGCCTTACTGTCTGGATGTTCCAGTAGGAATATAAATAAGCTCCAGTTAGTCCAGAATGCAGCTGCTAGAGTCCTAACTAGAACTAGAAGGTACGACCATATCACACCGATATTATCAATACTGCATTGGCTCCCAGTAAAATCTCGCATTAACTATAAAATACTTTTATTAACCTATAAAGCACTAAATGGTCTCGCGCCACAATATCTAAGCGACCTTTTGGTTTTATATAATCCGCCACGCCTACTTAGATCAAAAGATGCAGGCTATTTGATGGTACCTCGAATAGTGAAGGCTACAGCAGGGGGAAGAGCTTTCTCTTATAGAGCCCCACAGTTATGGAACAGTCTTCCTATTAGTGTTCGGGACTCAGACACAGTCTCAGTGTTTAAGTCTAGGCTTAAAACGTATTTGTTTACTCAAGCCTACCCTGACTAGATTCTGTTCTACTACTTCGCAGTCATAATTATCTTTTTTCTCCCTCTCTCCTTTCGCCGAGCCCCACATGAATTTATGGAGATACTAGAGATCCAGATCCTTTCTGCCTCTGGATGGAGCTCAAATCTTCTCTAATTCCAGACTGCTGGGACTACGGCTGCTCCTAAGGCCATACAGACTTCATATAAATCCATAATGAACTTTTTCACACTATCTGTTGTTACCCAGATGAGGATGGGTTCTCTTCTGAGTCGGGTTCCTCTCAAGGTTTCTTCCTCTTAAAACATCTTAGGGAGTTTTTCCTTGCCAATGTCGCCACTCAGTGGCTTGCTCAGTTGGGATAAATTCGCACCTTTAATATCTGTATACCATGTTGATATTTCTGTAAAGCTGCTTTGAGACAATGTCTATTGTAAAAAGCGCTATACAAATAAAATTGAATTGAATTATAGAAGATGGATGGATGGATAGGTGTGCAACAATTATTGGCACACTTTTAGTCAATACTTTTTGCTACCTCCCTTTGTCAAGATAACATCTCTGAGGCTTCTCCTATAATGCCTGATGAGGTTGGAGAATACATGGATCTGAGACCATTCCTCCATACAGAATCTCTCCAGATCCTTCAAATTTCAAGGTCCACGCTGGTGGACTCTCCTCTTCAGTTCACCCCACAGGTTTTCTTTGGGTTTCAAGTATGGGAATGGGATGGCCATGGCAGGACCTTAATTTTGTGGTCAGTAAACCTTTTTTGTGTTGATTTTGATGTAAGTTTTGGACCGTTGTCCTGCTAGAAGATCCAACCTTGGCCTATTTTAAGCTGTCTGGTAGAGGTAGTCAGGTTTTCATTTAATATCTGTTGATATTTGATAGAGTCCATGATGCCATGTGTCCTAACAAAATGTCCAGGTCCTCTGGCAGAAAAACAGCCCCAAAACATTAAAGCACCACCACCATATTTAACTGTGGGCATGAGGTGCTTTTCCATATGGCTACCTCTCTGTGTGCACCAAAATCACCTCTGGTGTTTATTGCCAAAAAGCTCTATTTTGGTTTCATCTGATCATAGAACCTGATCCCATTTGAAGTTCCAGTAGTGTCTGGCAAACTGAAGACGCTTGAGTTTGTTTTTGGATGAGAGTAGAGGCTTTTTTCTTGAAACCCTTCCAAACAACTTGTGGTGATGTAGGCGATTTCGGATTGTAGTTTTGGAGACTTTCTGACCCCAAGATACAACTAACTTCTGCAATTCTCTAGCTTTGAACCTTGGAGAGTTTTTGTATATAATATACAATATAGACACACGTCCAATTCTAGGTTGAGTCATAACATTTCCAGTTGACTGGAACTTCTTAATTATTGCCCTGATGGTGGAAATGGGCATTGTCAATGCTTTTGCTATTTTCTTATTTTTGAAAAATGTCCTGTTCCAGTCACCCAGGTGTACTAAAAAAAAAATCAATGGAAATATACTTCAAATATATTTTTCTCACATGAATTCATAGGGGTGCCAATAATTGTTGCACACCTATATTTAACAAAATATTTTTGTAAATTTTTTTGGATAAACCTGTGTTGTGTTTGCAATTGTTTTAGATTGTTTGAGAGCAGAGTATTTTTGTGATTTTTTAAAACATACTATCAAAAGGTTACACAATAAAGACAATTTTTTACAGCCTTCTTTGCTCATATTTACCAATGGTGCCAATATTAGTGCAGGGCACTGTATATCTACGCATGCACACATAATCACACCACTGTGACCATTAACCATCAGCACAATATTTTCAGGCAAATTTCCAGACCCAGTTCTTATCACCGTCTGAACAGCTTCTTTGGAACTATGTTACTTAAATACCACAGAGGTTTTTATAGAGTATATAGTATATACTGATGCTAGATTTGAGGTACACCTACCTTATAGCTACAATCATGGGCCACTTTATAAGGTATACCTACCTTACCAATGAATTGTGTAGGTGACTACTGACAGTAGCCCATATGTTGTGGTGCACAAATTGTGGAGCAGATATAATTTGGGTGGTGGTCCACCCTTCATACACTATGTCAGCTATTATATCTTTACTGTCTGTTCCTTTTCTTTGTGTTCCAGAATTTTTAGTTTACATGACAGTTTCAACTTGCATATTCTGAGTAGTTAGGCTGTTTAGGTAGTTTAATTAAGTATGAACTAATTACACAGCTCACTGCTTCAGAAACACAGAGTAATGATATATAGTCTGTCTATGAGAGTTAGGGTTATCAGTGTGCTTCCTTTCACAGAAATGGCTGCACTCATTTTTTTGGTACGAGAATGTTTGGTTCTTGGCAGGTATTGGGATCTGAATGCACAATTATTAAATTAAATCTATTCTTTTGGCATTTCATTGCATTTCATGCTATAATCTCTAATGTTATAATGTGTTAAACCTCATGGATTGACTAAAGACATCTCCATATACATATCCTTGCCACACAAAGCAAATCGGCCACATGTATTCAGTGGTGAAAAAATACATTTATTGAAGTACATGGGGAATGTAGAAAAAAAGGTGATGGGGGTTGTTGGCTTTGCTTACAGTATCACTGGCATATTCTGAAACACACACACACACACACACACACGCACACACACAGAATCCTAAATACACACATGCTTGTGAACATACGTACACCTCCAGCAGTCTTAGTAATGTGCTCCAATATGGTACAGATAGTTCAACACAGACTCACATAGACAGCAGGGCAGCTAGTCTCTGAAGAGCAAAGCTCATCACAGTAATCGGGATATGAGTAAAGACAGCTTAGTTATGCCAGATTTCCTCTTTTCCACTTGGACACATTGATGGGAAAATGACACACGCCATTCAGATGTCCAACTACTACTAATTTTCCACTAGTAATTTTAGAAGCGGTCTGAAATGAATGGAAGGAAGGTTACTAATGATTGCAACGGCTATAATGTGTTGTTTATCCTGTTTTATTTAGAAGCTGAGAAAATACAAAGGTGCAGTAGAACAAACAGGAGACAACAGATTTGGCATCCAGATTTCCACAGGATGGGCAAAACTATTTTCTCTTTTTCAATCAAGGTGATGTGAACAACTTGCATTGCACAAGACTGACCCATACATTACACCAAGTTGGTCATGTGTTGAACCATTTTTCTGTTAAAAGATGAAGGGAAGTAGTAGCTTATAAAACATAGTCTGAGCAAGAGGACATTTCTTTTTCATAACGAAATGCAAAGATGTGCAAAATCGAATGAAGTAGCTTACACTGAACATTTCCTTGAACATAGCTGATAAGTTCCTGAGTCTAAACCCCCATCTTCCTCAAGAGGAGCAGTTAGACTGCTGCTGTGAGCAATTTTTGCCTTTGAACTATCTGGGTAAATTGTGAAATTTGTCTTGGATTGTCTTTTTGTTGGATTTTCTATATAAAAAGGCAAAATTAGTTAAACAAGTATTCAAACTTGTTTGACCTTAAATTTAACAGAGAGGAAAACAGCTAGGAGTAGCTTTACAAACACAGTATTGTCACTCATCATTCATACCACAACAGCCTTCTATCTCATATCACAGTGAATTTGGAAGTTCACAAACCATCTGTGACAGAGATGCATTTAAACATCCCTAATCAATAACATACCAAAACTCAGATACTGAGCAATAGCCAAAATATAGATAAAATAAAAAGGATACCTCAGTTATTGAAAATGACTTATTTAGTGCATACTTATTTATGTTTGTTGAATATATCCAAATTTTGAACTACTGGTGATTAGTGTACAAGAGTGACAGCCAGCAATACAAGAAATGGCTGAGGCAAAGCTTTGCTAGAGGTCATCACCCAGTCCAACTTTTTTCATACTGTAAAGAAATAAGGGTTCAGACCTGAAATCAAGTGCTGATATTGAAATAAAGATCTTACTTTTATGTGAAATGTTGAGCGAATTTAGTGTGTGAGCACACTAAGCACCACATACTGCATGGCAGTCTAGAATGGCCAGAAAATAAGTTGCATTTAAAAACTGGGCTGAAAGATAATCAGTGTTCTTAATCAATACTGTAACGGCTTGTTATATATCCGCTGACTACTTTATTAGGAACACCTGTAAACCTCCTCATTCATGTAATTATCTAATCTGCGAATCACGTGGTAGCAGCGCAATACATAAAATCATGCACGTACACGTCGAGAGCTGCAGGTATTGATCAAAGCAAATATCAGGATATGGGGAAAATGTGATCTCAGTGACTGTGACCACAGCATGGTTGTTCACGCAGTCTCTAGAGTTTACACAGAATGGTGCAAAAAAAAAAAAAAACATCCAGTGAGTGGCAGTTCTACAGGCAGTAATTCCTTTTTGATGAGAGAGATCAGAGGAGAATGGCCAGACTGGTCACATGATAGGAAAGCTATGGTAACTGAAATAACCACTCCGTACAACTATGATAAGCAGAAAAGCATCTCAGAATGCACAACACGTTGAACCTTGAGGTGGATCAACTACAACAGCAGAAGACCACATCAAATTCCACTCCTTCCAGACAAGATCAAAAATCCAAGGTTACAGTGGGTACAGGCTCACTGAAACTGGACAGTTGAAAATTTGAAAAAGCCCAGCATTCTGAGAGGCCTTCCTGCTCCTCACAGCTATAAAGATGAGGTGCATTCTAAAACACATATGTACACACTATTCTATGCCATTTTGTAGTAGAAATAGTGTGAGTAGTGTCTTCACACTGAAAATTCCAAGAAGAAGTATAATTCAACTACCAAGACTATGCACTTATTCAACCGAAAAACAATGTGTGGACTGTTGGACACTTTATGCACTCGATGGTCGCAGCTTTGCTTAGGTAGCAAAAGAAGGGAGGGGCTATCAGGCACTGACTCTGGCTCAAATTTGCTCAGAAGGAAAAAAACTGAGATCAGTTACCTGATCAGTTATCAGGTACCACTGACATCAACATCATATTGACAGCGTCGCATTACGTGCGTTTGACATCATTTGCCATTGACTGGGAAACAGCTTATACATCCAGTTAGTAAAAAAAAAATTGTGTTCCATTGGAGACGATACTACCCTTCTAAAATCCACACACTAGATGGTAATGTACGTAGTGCATAGTGTAAGTGCATAGTGTATAGTATGTCATTTGGGACACAACTATGGTTATTTGAGTTACTGTAGCCTTCCTGTCAGCTCGAATCAGTCTGGCCATTGTCCTCTGACCTCTGGAGGCATTTCTAGCTCCAGAACTACTACTACTACTACTACTACTAAATGGATGTTTTTTGTTTCTCTCACCATTATGTGTAAACTCTATAGACTGTTGTGCATGAAAAACCCTGGAAATGAGCAAGTTTCTTAAATACTCAAGTTAGTTTGTCTGGAACCAAAAACCAAACCACAGTCAAAGTCACTGAGATCACATTCTGATCTTTGATGTGAGCTTTAACTGCTCTTGACCTGTATCTGAATAATTTTATTTATCACTTTGTTGCCACATGATTGACTGATTGGATAATTGCATAAATGTGCTAGTGAACAGGTGTTCCTACTAAAGTGGATGGTGAGTGTACATAAGTGAATTTTTCTGTTTCATTTCTCAGCAGTGGTTAGTTTGGTTGCTCCAGCTGATTGATGGGCCATGGTTATTATGTAATTGTGTTAGTTGGTCTTCTAGCACCTAGAGAGGATTGTTGTACACACACCTCAATGATAGGAAATTCACCATAGAAACAGATTAATCGTTACAGATCTGCAGTAAAACAGACAGTCTCTCTCTTTTTTTTTAGTCTACACAATATAGAGGCCAAAAAGAACTCAGACAGAACTAGGTCTATTTTTTTTGTTTGTTTGTTTTCTATTGTACTAAGTTTTAGCTGTTGTTCACAGTATACAGTAAGCATGATTGTTAAAGTGACATGAAAACACAGATGAGTTAAAATTGCTGGTGATGTATTCATGTTGTACTTGGACACTTGGAACTTATTCTAAGTTCTTTTCACTTCAGTTGTGTTGTACAGTTTTGGTACTGTCAATAACATTTTATTTAATAACTTAGATCTCATTAGAGTACAATCCGGTATCTTATGAAAGAATTATTTTCACCAAACACTGAATTGATTGCATTTGCAGAAGGACATACACAAAGTACATTCAAATGCACTTGCACACACAAAACCCACTCACACAAAGTCACACTCAGATAATGTTTGTTATTCTGTAGTGATAAAATTAGCTTTGTGGTAAAAGGTAAAATCCGGATATAGAGCATGACCCCAATCTGGCAGCAAGTGTCAAATAATGTTTCCTTTTTCCTGACAAGTCAGGTCTGTGTAGCCATTCTGGGATGATGTTTTTATACAATAAACAATAAAAGAAAACAAATCTGAAAGGAATGATTTAGATCAAATTAAAACCAAAACAGATATGAATCTTTAGAACGTCTGCTTCGTTTTTTTTATATCCTAGAGAAGGTGGTTAACTCAGAATGCGCATCGAGCCCTTGAACTACACAGTAGTTTCATTCTTCCAGGGTCCAGTGCGTATATTCCCTGTGCTGTCAGATGGGTACAGATGTCCCTCATGTCCACTTCCTTTGAGAAGCCCGTTCTGGTTTGGTACACACTGTGGGAAGGACTGTCTGCGAGGGTGTATCTCTACATGGCCATGACACGGCACTGCAAGCTCATCCTCGGCCATCTTCCCGCAGCTGCAGAGCAGGGTTCCCGGCTCCCTGCTCTCAGTGTGGCACAGGGGCGAAGGCAGGATCTCTGCCTTGGTACAGCAAGTGTGCCGGTGGCAAAGTGCAGTATGGCACATTGAAGTGTCATGGTGAGAGCATGCATGGTGCCACCCCTGGTGCTCCTCTTGGGCCAGGTGGCAGATGTGACCCTGGCGTTGGCAGGTGCTGTGCAGGCTGTCAGTGGGTGAGCTGTGTCCACTGCCTGCATCTACACTGGCTGGAAGATGGAAAGCCAGCTCTCTCTCTCCAACTGGCGATGCCCGCTGCCTTCCTTTAGTCCTGCCTGGTTTCAGGCAGCTGTGCAGGTGAATGGGCCTCTCTTCCAGCAGCTTCTCTGTGTGGAGAGCGGAGCAACAAGGGGTCACAGGGCTCACAGGGGTCAAGCAGGTTACGTGATTCTGCGCCTGCAGGTTACTGAGCTTACACAGGCCATGTGAGTGTGTGTGGCTAAGGACAGATTTTCCTGTGCAGGGCGAGTCCAAGAGGCAGTGATCGTGCCCATGCCCATGCCTGTGTACATCCCCATTAACGTTTACCTTAGGGTGCCCATGGGTGTGCCCATGCCCTTGGCAGTTATTAGCTTGGTGACCAGGGCAACAGGCGCACCAGCAATGCCAGACATCGTCACGCTTAGCGCAGTGGTGAATCAGCACAAAAAGACCCAGAGTGACCGAGAACGCTCCATACAGACAGCTGAATATCATGTCCAGGAAATGAGCCTGAGACACAGCCAGAGCCCCAAATGTCCATGTGGCTAAGAACAAAAACAATGTAAATGCAGCGCTCCTTAGCTGGGCCTTGAATGAGTGCTCGTTGGCGAGTAAAGATGGGTTGATCAGGCCCGGACAGCCGGCATGACAGCGGGTCCCATCACCTCCTGGCATGCCAGGTTCACCTTGATGGTGGCAGCGGGGCACATCAGCAGCAGAGAGTCTCTGCTGCTCCTCAGACAGCACCTTTAGCTCATATTTCCTCTCTGGGTGTTTACGCAACTGGATGAAGGTGCACAGGAAGTAGACACATGTCACCAAAACGATGAATGCCACAGGTCCATAGAAAGCTCCGAGACTAGGCTCCCATGCCATCCAGCAGCTGCAATACAAAAGTAGTACAATTAGCCACTATGCTACATCACATATAGCATAAAAAACTTCAAAGCACATCAGTAATTGCATTTTTTTAGGCAGAGTGAAGAGGAAAACAGCAACTCAAGATATTTATAGAGCAAAATATACATAGTATTGGCTGCACCAGAGACATTTATAAGAAAAAAATTCTAATGCACTAATGTGCACTACACTGTTTCGAATGTCACCCCCAAAGAAATAATTTACTTACTACAGAGTTTGTTCTCCGCTGCCATAATTTTCTATGTTGATGGCAGCTGTGATGCCACAGATAATGAAGGGAATTCCTCCGCCGATTAAATAAAACCTGCAGAGACACAAATGCAGAGTCATGTGTCACAGGATGAGATGATATTCTGCAGATTGACATACCAGGCAGCAATAAAGCAATAGCTGAAACAAATAGCAGTGCAGTGAAAGTGAATTAGAGATCATACAACAAACTATACCTTGCATGACTTTCTGTGTGTAAGCACAGATCTTGAACGTCATTGTTAAGCATTTAGCTACAGTGAATATACAGTGTATAGCTCCCTGTATGTGACAAATAAGACTTGAAGAATACTTTTCAGGGATTTGTATTCAACTTCCATTCACATATTTTTATTAGGAGATTAAATATGAATGGGTACAACTTCTTATCACAACATTAGTCTGCATTAAATGGTCCAAAATGTTTTCCTCAAGCATTTTTTTTTTTGTGTGTAGAAGCCCTTTCATGCTTCGCCAACTCATTTTCTCACTCTCTGACACTCTCTCTCTTTCTGACACAGTCTCAGTCTGTCTGTCTGTCTGTCTGTCTGTCTGTCTCGCTCTTTCTCTCTCTCTCTCTCTCTCTCTCTCTCTCTCTCCATCTCACTCTCTCTAAAGCTTGTGAAATTCAATTAAGGTGAGTACTTGAGGGGTTCTCATTAGCAGTCATGTCATACTTGACAGAGGCTTTTTCTTCAGAGGCTTTTACCTCATCATGAACACTCATCTCTCACATACTTTTATGGCTGAATTGTGTGTGTATGCTAACATGAAAAAATGATTTGTAAGGTTCTTCCCTTGGTCCTCAAGTTTACAGTCATTTATTTTCAGTCATATTTTACTGTATTTAAAAGGGGACAAAAAGATTTTAAGTGAATTATGTGAATTCTGCTACAATGGTAGCAGTCAGATTCAAAGATCAAGCAAAACAATTAACTGATATTAATAGATATAATTTCAGTAATATATGGCACACACACACACACACACACACACACACACACACACACAAACATACTGTCATGTACTACAGAGACACTCGATTAGGAGAAAGTATGCTTCAGGCTAGTCTCTGATTAACATACATCTGTTGTAGGGGTGTAACACAATGACACTCTCTGTATCTGTAACTGTTTAGTCAACTGTTTAATATCAGTCTCTGTACCTGTTTTTGGATTTAAACCCAAAGTTGGTATAGCCTAAACTAGAACTTATTTATTTTTCTTAAATCTGAGCAATATCACTACGCTCCAGGTCACACAGGAAAACATTAGGGGAAAAACCTAGAGGTTGAATTGCCAGCACTCTCAGCATGGCCTGTGAATTCTGGCTCAAACTCAGCTACATCAGTTGTTCATAATTGGTCTCAATTTATGTTAAACATTCCACTAGTTTGACAATTCTGTTGTGTCCCATGTGATAAGTGTGCCTCTTAATCATATCTGTATTTGTATCTATTTAGAACAACTTATCTGTTTATCTCATATTATATATTCATATTCAGTTACATCCCTAATCTGATGACAAGGGTAAAAGGTTCCTCTGTTGTTTGAAGCATGCTGAATAGAGTCTCTAAAAGGTAAACAAACAAACATATAAAGGTAAATAAACAATAAGTAGATTATAATGAGTAAAACCTAAAAACCATGATGTTTTACTTCCAAAATGATGACTTTCATTCTGAAGTGCCATGCGGATGCTAAAATTCTTACCACAGATTACAGTTACATGAAGAACAGTGCACTGGAGGAAGACTGTGACATTGGAATAGGGTGCTCTGATAAGGCTGATATTGTGGGCTGGCCAATAAGCTACTCTGTCAAAGGGTTTCCATTTAACAATATGTGTGTGAGTGGTTTCTGAGTGGTGTGTATGTGGTGTGTGTGTGTGGTGTGTGTATGTAGTGTGTGTGTGTGTGTGTGTGTGTGTGTGTGTGTACAAGTGCAATAGAGGTGAAGGAAATTGATTTGTCTCCAGCTGCTGGGCCTCAGTGGCTGGGTCTTGTGACAGCTCGCATTAGAGTCAATCACAAAGGATCAGCCCAGCACCATGGTCAGAATATTATCTGCTTTTAGATGCGCCGCTGTACACACACACACACACACACACACACACACACACACACAGGCATGTATTATGATACTTGTGAGGTGAAACTTAGACACTAATGGTACATACAAAAAAAAAATTAGTTTGGGCTCATGTAAACATCAATGTGTCCATATGTATATCGCTACACATTATCATACCCATAATCTTAAATGAAAAAGTAATTGATTTATTATGCTCAGTTAGTGTTAAATAGAATTGTAAGAAAACACGTTAAAAACCATTAGTGCAATAAATAAATAATATAATGTTTCTGGGGCTTGGACCCCCTAAGATCATTGACTAAGTATGTGAGGCCACAAAGTCCACAAAGGTCAATTGGGTTGCTGACCTTCTTGGTTGACTGAAATCTGAATCACATGCTTGAGCAGGAAAATGTGAGTTGTGGAATTCACTCTGTATTAAAGAAGCAACAAGAGGAAATTATTAATAGGAAGAGATATGTTTTATTTGCCTTATGATTTTTTATGGTTGAATGAAACTATTTTTTTTTAATTAGGGATGTAAAATGAAAGTCACATCTAGATAACCAGACACCTCAACCTAGCTGGTATTGTGGCACAGGATAACTTTGTTAAGCCAGATGTTGTTCTAGCTGACAGATTTCATACTAAAGATAGGCAGTATACAACAACATCTGTCTGTGTCATCAATTACTGGAATATCCAATGACTCACTGGGGCATGGAAACAAGACACGTTAATATCCTATAGCATGTGGTTCAAAGGTGTCTGATGAAGTTTAATTGCAAATTTTGTGTGTAACTGAGGGGAGGAATTTATACCAATCATGTTAATTTGCACTTCACGAGAATGTCCCATTTCTCCAGTTCAAATGTTCCGTTTGTCCATTAAATCGAGGGTGGTATCCAGAAGTGTCCAGAAGATAAGTAAACATTCACATTATAGTGAAAAAGCCTGGTCAGACATGATAAGTGGACAGTGAGACCCTGTCCCATTTCCTCTGGGATACCAATGTTGTGAAACATATGGTGCATTAAGAGTTTCACAGTCTCTAGAGCTATTGGGAGTCCTTTGAGATTCCACTGCCACATAGGGATTGAAAGATCAGTAATAAAGTATATTGCAGTCTGAGACCAAAGCCTCAATGGTTTGGTGTCACAAGAGACTGATTATGTGACTTAGATTGGGTACAGACAGAAAAGAATGAGATCAGTTACCATCATAACTTGTGTTTTGGCATATGCCAGAATAGCCACAACCGGGGTCAAGGTGTTTTCACTGAAGAAAGTGTGGGCATGCAAAACTGGTACATACAATATGTCTTGCTAGGCATACACTATGTTGGTGTAGGATCTGTTTAGAGAGCATGCTGAATTAGGTTAATGCCCAATGCAATGGGAGCCCAATGCAATGGGAGCCCAATGCAATGGGAGCCCAATGCACAGAGAGGGTAGAACAGCTACAGCATTTTCCTTGGATTGTGGGGAATCATAGATGCTGGATGAAGCATCTAACATTTAGTGTTCTGGGTATTTTGTGGTAAGAAATATAAAACAGAACGTATGGCCATCTGTCAACAACAGAAATAGGTGTCTAGCTTAATGAAAAATAGGCATTGCACAATTGCCTATATCCTATATCACAGGAAGAAGGCTTTGATAAATAGATGCACAAAGGAGATAAGCCTGTTAAGGAGTTTTCAGAGGAATCAACCAGTATATCATCAATATACTGTAACCTATCACAAGTTGTCAAGCTAGTCAAGCAAACCCTGATTAAATCCTGGAAGAAAGATGGGGTATTTTTTAACCCATACCACATCATCTATTACTCATAATTTCCTCTGCTTGAGTGAAATCTTTTTTTTCCATTCACTGTCCTCATGTATCTATATTACATTTTAGGTACTGTACTTGTCCACCTTATTAAAATAACATGCTTCTCTGGGCTACTCTAGGGTGGTGAAGAGGTAGAGGTAGCAGATATTATGGTAATAATATTATGGTATTGCCTTTTTACTACAGGCTTCTGCAAGATCATGAATAGAACTTTGACAGCATGAAGAACTCATAGTAGTATAACAGTAGACACCAATATCATGGGTTTTTTTTCCCCAGCATATCATAATATAAGCACTCCTAACCACAATACAAATAAATCTAGTATATTAGATGGTGGAGTGCTGCTGGGATTTTTGAGTACCTCAGTGGCACTGAGTTGAAAATAATCCACCAGCCAAAAATATCAAGAGAACAGTAGTCCTGTGGACAGAAATGCATATTTAATAAAGAGATTGAAAATGATTTACATAAATTGTGCATGAAACAAGAGAGATAATCTCTACCTGTACACCTAAAAAGTGGACAACTAAAATACTATATCTGTGTCCAGTAAAGTGGCCAGCAATAATAAAGAAATCCCAACAAAGCTGTTATACCTGATATATTGTACCAGTGCAACATTGTGTGTTTTAAAATCTTGTAGTATATTTGAAGGGAGGTGTGTACTGGAATTTGTTTCTGACGTCATCCATACCTTTATAGTACAACATTATAATGGTATACAATTATTTCTAATCTCTTTGTCATACAATACTATCTTTCTGGTACACTGACACACTCCTTAATTTTAACATATAGGGGAAATTCTAGTTTATAGGTCCTTTCAACATTGGTGGCTCTCTAAAATGTGTTTAAATTAGATTGGTCACGGTAATCCTGAAACCACATCCAAACTGAAGGATTTCCGTACCCTCAGTGATGGAACTGACCCACGTGACAGTGATGAGTTATGTAGTGTGATTTATGTTCCCAGATGTTGGAGTAAGGTTGAGCTCAAATCCAGTTACTACAGATTATCAGTGATGCAGACAATCTAATTCTATTGATTCTAAAGGTGAACTTGGGTTATATTTCTTATTTGGTTGAGCCACAGAAGCGACAGCTAGGCTTGGTTTTCTCATAGTCCACAGGAGAATGTCCATTCCAATGCCAAGCTGAATTATTTCCTTTAGACTGGTGCAATCTATCCACAATGATCCAGCATTAGTACAAGCACACCTGATACCACTGTTTCAATACTGACACCAAATGATTGTACAAGTAGAATTGGGTGCATTTCTACTTAGTTGGAAGGAAAAGCCTGCTGTCACTCTGGTCCTTTGAGGATAACATTGCCTAGCTTTGCTCTAGACCCATTTTTTTTTACACCTCAGCCCAGGTCTTTTACACCTCAGCCCAGATTGCAGAGTGGGGTTGAGTCCATGCTTGAAAAGAGTAGTGTTTGATTGTTCAACCAGATTGCTGCAATCAGGGTATGAAATTCCACGTTGAATATTGCTGTCAATTTGATCTCCTTTTGTAGGGTCAATCATTCCTCTTTATTATTTGTATGGTTAAAAACATGTTAGTTTAAAAATGGTTAAAAACAAGTTAGTGTCCAGTCGTCAGTCTGTGAGGTTAGAACCTGCCATTTGCCAAATAGCAAAGACCATTTTCCATCAGCAAAGACACAAAGTAGGCTACCAAATGAGCCGACTCATTTGGGAAAGCTGTGGGTTGACTGCCTAAAGAGAGGTCAACTCTGCTGGATCCTTTTAATAGGACACTACACACTAGGATGGAAATCTGAAGGATTTTTATTGAAAAAAATAAATAAATATCAAATTCAATATTCATCGGGGAAAACAGTTCCAAAGTCCAATGACAGCAACATGGTAATCCATTATCAAACACCAGAGAAACAAAGCAGGAGTCAAAACAGAAGATATCAAGCACAAACCAAACGTATGGCTCATCCTGTAGCTCTAAAAGAAACAGGATTTTGCAAAGAACAAGACTGAAACAGGTGTTTAAATACAAAAAATCTAGAAACTTGGAACAGGTGATTATGATAACTAATTAGCATGAGCAATAAACATAAATCTTTAACTATGACCAACTGTGGGCTGTCGGAAGGCTGTGGAATTTCTGGCAAAGGGAAGTGCTTAGACAAACTGGAACAAAAGGACCAGGAATATAAGTTCATGAAGTCATAGAATTAATACATCATATTAATTGAGTTAGTTAGTTATGAGAAAGCTAGAAATGTGGCTGCACTTTAGAATATTCTCTAATACACTGAATAAACTATGCTATAATCAGATATTGAAATTAAGAATCCAATGGCTCCAACAGTTTGTCTAAATAAAAGCAGGGATCATTTTAGAGGTTCTGAGTATATAAAGACCAAGGGGACCCTAGAGACCAATAACTGCCCAGGAGAATGAAAACTGTCCAGGACATTAACCCAAATTTCATACGTTTCCCTTTCTGAAGATACCCTAGCATAAGTTTCTCATTTGCTATACAAACAACATATTTTTTCCCTGGCATATTTATCAAATCCTTTGCATATTTCTATAAAACTACTGTTTTCAAAATTTCAGTGTACACAAATCTCTTTGTATGCCCACATAAATATAAATGTGTGTGTTTTTGCTCAGGCGATGAACACGCACGCACACACACACGCACTCTCTTTCTTGCTGGGGAACATTATCATAGATAAACATGTCAATTTGCTGAGCCAGCTGCAGATGCTGACATGAAGGAAGTCAGTGAATATAGGTTTTTGCTGAATATGTAGAACTAATGATTGCTTTTTCAGTAATTACCAATACAAATAAACGAGGTAGGGACCAAAAATTACTTCAGTTATACCAATTCTTAGACATAGATTGAAGTGTGATTGGTATTCAGTTAAATTGGTTAGAACACCCTTGTGAAAGTCAAAGAGTAAAGCACAAAATACCGCAATTATTCTCATATTCCTAATATCCTCAGCAGGAGCTTGAAAGGTCACCAGGTAACGCTCAGCAAAATTTCACTTCTAACATCCAAGCCCTTTCATATGCAGGATTTTTTATAACTGCCAGCTGCTTGCGTTATAAAATGATCCTTGTACTTAAACAGAAGTAGACAAGGGCAAAAACTTCAAAATCTTTCAAACTGACAAGACTGGAGAACCAAAGTTGATTGAAACGATGATAATGATGCTGCCACGTTAACCATGACAAAAAAACTGCATTTTAACTTCTAAGAATTCATGTAATAGAAGTAAGTATTATGTCTTAGGTTAACCTTCACACTCACCTATCAATTCAAAACACTATTTCAGCACACAGCTGGACCGAACACCTGTTCCCACACACACATACATGTAGATACAAACTCAATGGCAATGCTACTTTATCCACTATACTGAACTGACTATGTTCCCATGCCAGGCTGCTAATACTGCACTATTCCACTGCAATACATCATCCTGATGTCATTGCACAAAATATATTTGCACTACTACTATTACATTTGTACTGTATACTGTATATTTATAATATAATAAATACTGTGTTTAATATAGCTCGATGGGGAACTAGACACCGAATATTGTTGGTATTCATATTTGTATCTACAATGCTTGTAATGAACACCGCAGTCTCTAATTCTGCACATTATCTCCCTGGGTGGCCAATATGCAAGCAAAAAAATCTATCTCTATGCAAGCCCAACAGAAATTCCTTGTAGCATATTAGCATAACATCAATAGCAGGTCAATGAGAAGGTTAAAAACAACATCCCTGGTACATAACATTAAAGGGACAAATAAGTCTATTGCTTTTCAGTGCAGCTGAATCAGCTTGATTCTGAATGAATTTCAATCAAAATCCAATTGTGCTTTTTAATCTTCAAAGCAGAGCTTCATTCATTGAACATGCACCAATATCAGTCTGAACATAATCACATAAAACTGCACAAAAGAGTTGAACACAGAGAATAATGAAGAGAGACAGAGACTCAATGAATGTGCATGTGTGTGCGCGAGTGTGTGTCTAACCTCAGCATGGGTGATCTGGGTGGGTGAGGAAGCACGTCTCCATCCTGAGGCTTGGGGGGTTTCTTGATCACCTGTTTGTAGATGTTCCGAGCTGTGAAGCCCAGCCATAGCATAGTGGACAGAGACGAGTAATGAAGTATTACTCCAACCTATGAAACAACACAAACAAATTTTAAAAAATGCTCTGTTGAATCCTTAAAAAGTAGCCATCCAAATAATCCAAAGTCATGATAGTCTGCAATATCTCACTCCTCCCTATAAATAAGAGGACATTTTTCATTCCACTCACACTGTTATTTTCAGGACCATTTGTCACAGAGTGGATACATAGTTAAATGACTGCTTTTATTCCATATTAACATAAATAGAGCTAATCACATTAGTTTATTCATGAACTATGATGTGAAAGAGGAAAAAAAGGACTTTGGATTTAAAATATTTAATGAATCAATTGACCAAAGCCATTTATACACAAATCATTAAATATGTTACCCAGTAGCTGCCCAGATCAGCTCTTTTAAACATAAACATCACCTTTTTTATTCACTGTGCAGACAGATTTATTCAAAATGATATATGAGTATATAAGTGAGGCAAAATCCAATCTGAGTTAAGGGCTAAAAACCTTGCTTTAGCAGCAATCTAGTAGTTGTAAGATTTGAACTCACAACATTCTAGTCACTAGGACAGAACTTTAACCACTGAAATACAACTTTTGAACAATCTTCCAGCTACTGATCAGGGTCATATGAGAATTCCATTACAAGCAATAGTACATACTATCAGCAAAGCACTAAAAATTAGCAAAGCACTTTTTCTGAGAACGTGCCTTCCCAAAAGATTAGTTCAACTGTCTATAATTTGAAACAAAAAGCTCAGCCTCCTGTCACTCCTGGGTCAAAATGAGATCTATGTTACTTAAGTCTACACTAATTCTTTGATGCTTCTGACACTGGTGATGCATTCAGTACCCATGACAAAATCCCAGTTGTGTTGTAAAGTTGTTGCAGACCTGCTGAAAGTGCTCTCTTATGTTCTCTTCTTTACCTTGGAGAGGGGAAAGCTGGAACAGTATCCCCACCCTTTCCCTGCCCTGCCATATTCAATGTAAAATAATAGAGTGAATAGCATGCCCTGATGGTCATGGGAACCAACCATGAAAGGTTATAATTAAAATGACAACTGAAAAACAACTGAGCTGCCTTACAAAATGCAGCTGAATGTATGTATGTGGGCTTACAAACATACAAAACCCAAGCAGTCATGAGGCCTTCAATGTGAGTAATTTGAGTTTGTTATCTGTATTATTGCTATGCAGTATTACTATCACAAGTTACACTATATGGACAAACGTATGTGGACACGTGACCAGAGGTATTCCACAATCTGTAGCCACAAAGTTGGAAGCACACAGTTGTATAGGGTGTATTTGTATGCTGTAGCATGACAATTTCCTTTCACAAAGTAAGGTTCATAAAGACATTAAAAATGCCAAGGTTGGAGTGGAGGAATTCAAGTCGCCTGCACAGAGCCCTGACCTTAACCCTTTGAACACCTTTGAGATGAACTGGAACACTGGCTGTACCCGGCATCAGTGCCTGACCTCGTCAATGCTCTTGTGGTTGAATGAGCAAATCCCCACTGCCATGCTCCAAAATCTAGTGGAAAGCTTTCCCAGATAGCAAAGGGATGACTAAATCTATAATAGGATATTCAAAAAAGCATATATGGGTGTGATGGTCAGGTGTTCACAAACAATTGGCTATTTAGTTATTACACAATTGTTATCACACAATACCTTGACCTGTTTGTTTATTTATTTATTTATTTATTTAATACAGTTTATCCACTGACTGCAGTGTGTCCCATTTTCAATGTTCCTCACTTAAGAACATTTTTTAAATATGCATTACAGCCCAAATGACCTTATTATCAAAGGTTACAGTTAATGTTATTAAGAACAACTATAAGAAATTCCCCCCTGTGCACCATGCACTGTAAACTCTACTAACCATTTGACACCTTAAAAAGAAGACAGTAAAGAAGAAGCTGGCTCTTCTGAGAGCTCCACAGTACGAAGGCACAACACACAAAAGTAGTCAAAGAAAGGAAAAATGGCAGTGAAATTCTGGCTCCAGTTGAAATACAGACACTAACTATTATAACTATGCTATTTGAAGGGAGAGAGAGAGAGAGAGAGAGAGAGAGAGAGAGAGAGAGAAATTGATTTGTGAAAAGCATTTTAGACCTCCACAGAAATAGCGCTAAACATGCCTGCGGGGCAGAACTGGAACTCTGCCCTTACACATTCAAATACAAAGCAGATCAATAAAACTCTGGCAGCATCTCAATCAGGCCAGCCGCAATTCTATAAAATATGCACTGAGGTGTAGATTTAAAGTTCAGCCCCATGATTCATGACTATTACAGTGTATGAGTTCAAATGTTTAACAAAATCATATGTAGGTCATAAACTTGAACCAGTAACAGAAAATATTCTGCAAGGGATTCACTTCCAAAAGGGATTCATATTTAGTCTGTCTGTAAGATGCTGGTTTTGAGAAGTACTCATGCTCTCAGTACAGCGAAGTTCTCATGTGTGTTCATCTGTTTCTTTGTGTGTGTGTGTGTAAAGACTAGGGGTCAGTGAGGACATCTGAGGGGCTTAGTTGTTATCACGTTTATCTCACAACTCCAGGGCTGGGGGTTTGATTCCCGCCTCCGCCTTGTGTGTGTGGAGTTTGAATGTTCTCTCCGTGCCTCAGGAGCTTCCTCCGGGTACTCAGGATTCCTCCCCCATTCCAAAGACATGTGTTGGTGGCCAACTGCATCTCTAAATTGTCCATAGTGTGTGAATGGGTGTGCCCTGAGATGTGCCCTGAGATTGTGCCCTGAGATGGGTTGGGTGTTCCCCGCCTTGTTCCCCGAGTCCCCTTCGATAGGCTCCAGGCTCCCCTGTGTATGATAAGCAGTACAAAAGATGGATGGACGTGACGCGGTTCTGTTATATGTCATCAGCACTAGTGATACAGAGTCAGTAACGTGTGTAATGAATGTGAACAAATTTATCATTTACTCTGTCATAATTTTACCCCTAAATTGTATTTGGAGGAAAATCTAAAAGTTGACGGATTGAGCACATATTGTCTGATCAAAGTACAAATTACATGATAGGACAGACGAATGAAGTTTAATGCTTTTTGGTTTGAACAAAAGGGTTAAAGCTTCTCTATTTTCTGTGTATACGATTCAGAGGAAACGCAGCATGAACCCAGTCGAGCATTACAGTTACTTGACACACAAAAATTATAAATCACTAATGCACACTAATACAGTGTGTGTGTGTGTGTGTGTAATAATTTGTCCCAATATTATTTACATTTACAACAAATGACCATTTCCAGAGCAACTTATAGAAGATGATGATTCTTTTTCTTCTTCTTCTTCCTCTTATTATTATTATTAATGCGACCTGGGGATATAATGCTCTGTATATATTTTAGCCCTCCATCGAATATCACTGCCAGCTGCCATTGCCATTATGACATTATTTTAAAGTCATCCTAGACTTTACAAAACATTTTTTATGATTACATCCTTTCATCTGAATTCATTTAATAAGCTGACTAGTCAAAAAGAATCTGTTAGTGCAGCAGTTTTGCCATGTTTTTTTTAGGAAACAGGTGCCCTGAAAATCTCAATGTAAAATCTGAGGTATTATTGACCATGTAACAGGCAAGTGTTATTGTATCATAAAATATATGAGCTTATCATTATGCAGTATGCAATTAAAGGTCATGCAACACTGCTTTACAAAGGGAATAGGCAGGGTGGAAAGCAGTGATCATCAGCTTGTTGTTTGCAATCTACTGGTCAATCGCTGAGGCATTTTTAGTAGATCGCAACCATTCATGTACCATCAATGATTGCATTTTTTTTTTTTTAATAAAAAATAAATTAAAAAAACATGAAATGGCAAAAATCTTTGCTGATTGGCTAGATATTAACCACCACAAATTTAATTGGTGGTGTCCAACTGTATGGGCAAGGAGAAGCCCCCCAAAAACATTAATTCTGGACAGTTACAGTTGTGAAATTAGCTTACCTTTGCAGATAAATGGCGCACTTATAGATAGATTGAGCACTTAAGACTTATAGCACTTACAGATAACTGTTTCCTGCATGTGTACTGTCAATGAACAAACTCTGTTCAGGAAACCATGGCCAAGCAATGAGAGAAGGCAAAAATATATCATTTTCATGCTGAATGGTAAAACAAATTTGCTTGTATGTTGGTGAAAGAAAGAAAAACCTACTTGACGTGTCACCATATCGCCATACTGCTTGCTATCTTTAGCATTGTTGAAAAGGGGTCATTTGCAGCACCATCACAAAACTAACCATAAAAATGAAAGGATTCATTCCCACCCAGGAGAGAAATATGAGAGTTTCAAAAGCCCAGCAATCAGTTTTAACAAAATTCATAGAGAGCACAAAAGCTACCGAGGCTTCATTCCACGTTAGCCATCTCCTGGACAAGCACAAGAAGCCCTTAAGATCACTGGTGAAAAGAATTGGGGGTGTTTACAGTTTGCATATTCATTAATACTGTCCTTTTTTTCTTTTTTTTTACTCTGATGTCTCATTTGAGTAACCGCCATGTCAGTCAGGTAGTATGAAGTGTTGAAGAAAATTGGTCTTGAAAATAAGCCTTGGTTAACTTTTTAACTTGTGTAAGATCCGACATTACCAGTAGGTGCTAAATTTGTGTGTGACTAAATCGGGAGCATAGATCAAAGCATTTCAAAGCACGAGAGCTGAAAGCAAATCTGTATCATGAATAAACTTTGAGCTATATTTAGCAGATTTCTGGCATTTCCTACTGAATAATATTGTCAAGAGGCATTTATGGCTGTAATAAGCAGCATGACTGTAGTTTATTCTAAAAGCTACTTAACAAGTGATTTCTTCAGATAGCCTTTATTCTTTTATAGCTTCCATTTTCACTTCTTTGACACAGTATGCATTAGTTCTCATGCTCTACTCTTCAGCACTGAAAAGTCATTCAGCGAGCATGAAAGGAATGCTGCATGAGTCACTGTATTCAGAACAATATAGCCTCAATTTCAGCTGAGTTTACCAGTGACCATTGGTTCAACTTGATTACCTTTGCAGGAGTCTTACAACAGAAACGATCTTAGGGACTGCATTGTGCCTAAGTGTTTTTGCGGACCATGCCTCTGACTTAATATAACAACACATTAGTCTTTGAACAACCACCTCTCTAGGGTCTGGAAGGCAGGGCTATAGCTTTCTTGTATATTATAGGTCACAATTTACTGTTACGGAATGAGCTACTCTTCAGAAATGTGTTCTATTAATATAGGTGAATACAGTCAATATATACTTTGCTCAGTACACTGCATAGATGAATGGTACCTTGGAGGTAAGATACATGCACACAAAACAATCTTTAAAAAGCTCCAGTGGGATGGTGATAAATAATGCAAACCAATCGCAAAGCTCCAATGAGGAAGAGGTCATCAAGCATGTAGCCATTGTTAGTAACACTTGCAGCACACACAGTTGAAAAGACCTGTTTACATTAAGAAGTCTGTGCACAGCAGTATGCACAAAAATAACATTTCAGTAGGCAGTGTTGCTTTGAGGAAGAGAGAGAGAGCGAGAGAGAGAGAGAGAGAGAGAGAGAGAGCATGAAAGGGTTTAAAGAGTGTGTGATTATGAAAAGGCCATGGACTCACCGCTTGGCAGAAAATTGGGTATTTGATGCGGTTGATGCCTCCGGCGAACACAGCGAACGTCAGAGCTGTGTGGAAACAGAAGTTCAGGAGCATGTGCCATCCTTTCCGGCTGATCCGGATTGTACTGTTACAGAAAGAACATATAACACAGTAGTGTGTGGGCTGCGTTTTACACTTTAAAGCCTTAATCAAGAAGTTCTCTAGCTGGAAAACCCAATCAAATGGAGTGCTGTGTATGGGCTGGGGATCATCCTTTAAGACCCTGCTGCAGTTAGTTCAAAATCGTTCTGCTGCTTTTAGCACTGCAACAACAAAACATATAACGTGTATATTTCTCATGCTGAAGCACAGAGAAGCTTTGTTTCTGTTTTTAACTGTTGGGCTTAATGGTGTGATGACTCAACGGTCTCTGGGTTACTGATCAGAAGGTTGGGGGTTCAAGCCCCAGCACCACCAAGCTGCCACTATTGGGCCATTGAGCAAAGCCCTTAACCCTCTTTGCTAAAGGTATCATGGCTGAACCTGAGCTCTGACCCCAACTTCCTAACAAGCTGGGATATGTGAAGAAAGAATTTCACTGTGCTGCAATGTATATGTGATGAATAAAGGATTCTTTCCTCTTCTTCTTCTTCTTCTTCTAATGATTTATAATAAACATCTATTTTAGTGCATCACTGACTATTTCTCATGGGTCAGACATATATACTCACCGTCTACGTTATTTAGACTATTGTCCATTATTATGGAATTGTATAATATTATAAAATGTTGCAAAGAAAAAAACTGTTGATGACAGAGGTCAGAGGAAAATAACCAGACTAATTTGAGGTGACAGGAAGTCTATAATAACTCAAATAACGTAAACTTTACAACCATTGTGAGCAGAAAAGCATCCACTGGTCTTTTTCCAGCCATCCATCCATTTTCTATACTGCTTATCCTACTGGGTTGCGGGGAATCTGGAGCATATCCTAGGGAGCATGGGGCACAAGGCAGGGTACACCCTGGACGGGGTGCCAATCCATAGCAGGGCACAATCACATCCACACTCACACACCCATTCATACACTACAGACACTTTGGACATGCCAATCAGCCTACCATGCATGTCTTTGGACTTTGAATCTGGAGTACTCAGAGGAAACCCCCGCAGCACGAGGAGAACATGCAAACTCCACACACAGGGCCCACATGGTGGGAACTGAACCCCCAACCATGGAAGTGGGAGGCAAACGTGCTAACCACTAAGCTGTCTTTTTCCACTTTCAGGGAAAAGTTTCCTGTGCCTACTGTAGTATCAGATTCTTGTTCTTGGCTGACAAGTGTGGAACCTAATGTGGTTTTCTGCTGTTTTGAGCCCATCGGCCTCAGGTTTTGTCATGTTGTGCAATCTCAGATGCTTTTCTGCTCATCATGGTTGTATAAAGTGTGGTTATTTTCATTTACTGTATACATCCTGGTCATTCTTCTCTGACCTTTCTCATGAACAAGGTGTTTCCGCAGACCGAACTGCAAGCTCACTTTTGTGCACCATTCTGTATAAACACTGGATCATCAGATTCTGAAATATTCAAACTATGTTCAAACCAATATTCAAATATTCAAACCAATGACTATGACACAGTCAAGGTCACTGAGATGTTTTCCACATTCTGATGTTTGAAGTGAACATTAACTGAAGCACTTGACCTGTATCTGCGTTATGTTGCTATATGATAGGCTATATGATAATGAAATGCATTAAGGGTTTTGATACTCTCTGCTATGCTTCTGGAGATGGCAACAAATCTCCCAAAATAGTGCCCTATACACACTACATAGTCTCTCTCTGTCTATAAATCTGCAATGCTTAGGCAGGAGAGAGCAGTCGAGACTGTAAAAGCTTCAGTGGACCATTCAGTATTAAACTGCCATCCTCACGAGAAAGTATGCGTATGTTTGTGTGTATGTAGGAATGGGTAGTAATGTGTCTGGATGTCTATGGTAACGATAAGACAGCAGTCAGGACTGCAAGATTAAGTACATTCATTATCATCATCCAAAGAGCAGCACAGAATTGCACTAACAAAAGAAAGACGGTGATATAGGGGTGTAGAATAATACTATCTAATCTGAGTTAAAGGCTGGGTTTGTTGATCAGTAAAAAAAAAAGGTTTGTGGATCAGTATATACACTTCAGAGGTCTGTGGGTGTTGATGAGTGTGTAGACACAGTAACACAGCTCCCATCTCAATGACTAAGGCAGTCTGTTAGACAGGCCTGACTCATAGCAAATGGCCCAGTACCAGTTTAAAGAAAACAACTGAAGAGAAAGGATGAGGAAAAAGATGAAAGCTGAGGCAAGAGGTGTACTGAGATGGTGAGATCAACAAATCAAGACAGTTCACTTCAGTTTAAATGTGTTTTTCAAGCTGATAAAAAAGCCTTGCTGGACAGTCAGAATTGTGAATGAACCTTACAGTTCTGTTGGATGTGGAAACAGATACATACACACACACATATGAACACGTGACTATACACACAATTGCATATACCAACAGCAAAAGCTTTGAGATGAATTACATCAAAGTTACATGCTAATAGGCGTACAATATAGTACACGCGATGAGAGAACAGAGATGTTCTCCTACTAAATGCACTCTGTGTGAGGAACAAACTGAGGTTTAAAAACCTTCAACCACAGAGTCATCAAAAATGCTCGGGACTAAGGAAGAAAGGCACATTCAGTAACAAATATAATGTGTTATTAAATGAAGTTCTTATTAAATAAAGAACAAGTAACTAGTGTGAGGCCATTAATATGGCTGATATGATTTATTTACTAATTGTATATTTTAATGAAAATATGGCTGTGTCATGATTCCCCCTTGAAGCAGTGTGCTCTAAGTGCGAATGCGTGAGCACCTGCTTTTCCAATGTTGACAGCAGTGACATTTCAACATGTGCTTTTGTTATTGTTTATGTCATGTCTCCTCCCCGTCCTGTCATTGGTTGTCATGTCACGTGTGTCCGGATTACCCTCAGCTGTTAGCAGTTGTGAGGGTAATCATATCAGCATATATACCGCATGCCTGACAACACTCAATGCGGAATATTAGAGTAGTTTGGATAGATTAGATAAGATATAGTATTGTAGATTAGTTTAGAGTCCTTACGATAGATAATCACAGTCATAGTTCATGTCATGTCATGTCATGTCATGTCATGTCATGTCATGTCTCATGTTTCATGTTTAGATTCGTTTGTTTAGTTCATGCTGGTTTCTCCGCTCCCAGTTCATAGTCATTGTTTATGTTTTATGTTTTGTGTCTTGATCCTGTTTTCCGTGACCACGACCTTGGATTTTCCTGCCTGTGTCTCTCCTAAATAAAACCTGTTCAAACTGTGTTTGCATCTGTCATAGCTCCGTTACGTCACGATACGTGACAGAATATTCCGCCCCACCATGGATGCAGCACGAGGACGAGAGAGAAGTCAAGCTACAGAAACCAGGGAAGTAATTGGACAATAACGCATCAGGGAACGCTCGGATTACTGGCCGCGTTTTTCGTCCGTGCAATTTCCTCAAAGGTACGACGTCGAGCTTCCGCCAGAGACAGCGGGATTGGGGAGCTACCCGCTGGAGTTTCTGTTTAGCTACCAGGTGTATTTTTGCAGCCTGGCATATCCCAAACCTAATAAGAGACAGTGGATCGGGTTCATGGTGTCCCGGTTTTGCGGTCCGGCCCGTGACTGGGCGAAGCAGCTGGTGAGTGCTGGGTCCTCAGCCCTCCATGATGTCTCACAATTTTCAGAACTGTTTATGGAGGAGTTTTCACAGCCCAGACAACTTCGTGGTCTTGATTTACTGGGGTGGAGAGTCAATGGACAGCCCCAGGCGGACCCGCCATTCAACCTCTATTATGAGGAGATGGACAGGGCAGTAACCAGCGATCCGCTTCAGGTTCTGGCCAATGCGGGGGAGAATTCTCCGAGACATATGACTGAGGGCTGTGGGAGAGGGAGACTCAGCTTCAATGTCCCACCTGCAAGAAGCTGGGCCTCCAGGAAGCTTTCTCCTGCTCCAAGGAACGTTTACATAGAAGAGCCCCAATGACACTACGGCCAGGAGTCATGCTCATGTCCAAGCCTGCTGACCCGGTTCCGCTCATGTCCAGCCCAGTTAACCAAGTTCTACTCACGTCCAAGCCTGCTGACCAAGTTACGTTCACGTTTAAGCCTCCAGACCCAGTTGACCAAGTCATGCTCATGTCCAAGCCTGCTGATCAAGTCGTGTTCACGTCCAAGCCTGCTGAGCAAGTCATGCTCAAGTCCAAACTTGCTGACCAAGTGCAGCCCACGCCCAAGTCTACCGACCCGGTCGCCCAAGTTCAGCCCACGCCCAAGTCTACCGACCCGGTCGCCCAAGTTCAGCCCACGCCCAAGTCTACCGACCCGGTCGCCCAAGTTCAGCCCACGCCCAAGATTACCGACCCGACTGCCCAAGTTCTGCCAAAGCCCGAGTCTGCCGACACGCACAGCCAAGTTCTGCTCACGCCCGAGTCTGCCGACACGCACAGCCAAGTTCTGCTTACGCCCGAGTCTGCTGACACGCACAGCCAAGTTCTGCTCACGCCCGAGTCTGCTGACACGCACAGCCAAGTTCTGCTCACGCCTGAGTCTGCCGACACGCACAGCCAAGTTCTGCTCACGCCCGAGTCGACCGGCACGGCCGCCCAAGTTCTGCCCATGCCCAGGGTTCACCTGGTGACCTCAGAGCCCCAGCCTGAGATCTACGAGGAGATCTCAACTCCAGAGCTGCAACCTTCCTGTTCGGCTGTGGACGTCGCTCAGCCTTCCTGTTCAGCTGAGGTCGTCGCTCAGTCTTCCTGTTCAGCTGAGGTCGTCGCTCAGCCTTCCTGTTCAGCTGTGGACGTCGCTCAGCCTCCCTGCTCAGCTGTGGACGTCGTTCAGCCTCCCTGCTCAGCTGTGGACATCGCTCAGCCTCCCTGCTCAGCTGAGGTCATCGCTCAGCCTTCCTGTTCAGTTGTGGTCGTCATTCAGCCTCCCTGTTCAGCTGAGGTCGTCGCTCAGCCTTCCTGCTCCATGGTGAACATCGTTCCCCCCTCCTGCTTCGAGGAGAGCTACGCTCCTCTCCCTGGCCTCACGGAGACCCACGCTCCTCTCCCTGGCCTCACGGAGACTCACGCTCCTCTCTCTGACCTTACAGGGGATTTCCCTTCGCTTTCCTGCACTCCTGAGTACAGCGCTCTGTTTCCCTGTTCAGCCGAGGACGTCGCTCTGCTTTCCTGCTCCGCCGAGGACGTCGCTCCGCTTTCCTGCTCCGCCGAGGAGGCCTCTCCGCTTTCCTGCTCCGACGAGGACGCCGCTCCGCTTTCATGCTCCGCCGAGGACGTCGCTCAGCCTGTCTGCCCGGCTGTGGTCGTCGCTCTGTTTCCCTGTTTAGCCGAGGACGTCGCTCTGCTTTCCTGCTCCGCCGAGGACGTCGCCCTGCCTTCATGCTCCGCCGAGGACTTCGCTCAGCCTGTCTGCCCGGCTATGGTTGTCGCTCTGCCTACCTGTTCAGCTGGGGACGTTGCTCCACTTTCATGCTCCGACGAGGACATCGCCCTGTTTCCCTGCTCTGCTGAGTACAGCGCTTTGTTTCCCTGCTCAGCCAAGAACACCGTGCGGTGGCCTGGCTCTGCTTGGGACATTCTGCCCAGGGGGCCGGGGCCGCCAAAGAAGTTGGATGTCTCGGGGCACTCCGGGAGGAGTGCCTTTGGGGGGGGTTCTGTTATGATTCCCCCTTGAAGCAGCGTGCTCTAAGCATGAATGCGCGAGCACCTGCTTTTCCAATGTTGACAGCAGTGACATTTCAACATGTGCTTTTGTTATTGTTTATGTCATGTCTCCTCCCTGTCCTGTCATCGGTTGTCATGTCACGTGTGTCCGGATTACCCTCAGCTGTTAGCAGTTGCGAGGGTAATCATATCAGCATATATACCGCATGCCTCGCAACACTCAATGCGGAATATTAGAGTAGTTTGGATAGATTAGATAAGATATAGTATTGTAGATTAGTTTAGAGTCCTTATGATAGATAACCACAGTCATAGTTCATGTCATGTCATATCATGTCTCATGTTTCATGTTTAGATTCATTTGTTTAGTTCATGCTGGTTTCTCCGCTCCCAGTTCATAGTCATTGTTTATGTTTTATGTTTTGTGTCTCGATCCTGTTTTCCATGACCACGACCTTGATTCCTGCCTAGCCCCGTGTATGCCTGTTTGCCGATCGCCTGACCTCTTGCATGTTTGTGGATTACGTTTTGGATCACGTTTTGGATTTTCCTGCCTGAGTCTCTCCTAAATAAAACCTGTTCAAACGTTTTCATCTGTTATATCTCCGTTACGTCACGATACGTGACAGGCTGGGTACAGGGTAAGTTCATATAAAAGTGCTAATTAAACTGTATTAACTTTTTTCTCTGTGACTTCTGTAACCCTTGAAAAATTGGCAATGTCACAGAAATCTTGTTTATTGTGTTGTTAAAGCACCTGAATATTTATTTAACCCAGGTTTAAATGTTCTCACGATATTACACGTTGTCATAAATAAATAAAAATATCTATGAATTAGTGTTCATTTCGTTAATGAAAACTGACGGAAAATATTTGTTGATGACCTTTTTTTCAGAGACGATGATGACGAGACAACACTGACGTCATTAAACACTAACATGCAATACTGTCGACCAAAAGATGAGACTAAAATGTAGTTTAAAAAATTTTAACTTTACCAAAATCTCTTTATTTTTGTCGAAAAATAAGGGGAGGTAAAATATTATAGACTATTTTTAAAATCTAAATATTCTGTTTATTGGATAGCATGAGAGGCAGTTTCCTTTCCTGTGTTTCGTGCAGCATATCAGGAGAAAGCAAGCACAGTGGGGCGTAGCTTTCAAGTTAACATTTGTTTTGACTAGACAAACTAGACAAACTGAAATGTTAAACAATAATCTTAGGTCTAAAAATGTCTACAGTTTTCAGTGACTAAAATGTCAACAGCTTTCATTGACTGAAACTAGACTAAAATTCTTACTATTTTCTTTAACTAAGATAAGACTGAAATGCCCAGACTTTTAGTCAAGTAAAACTTGACACAGGATAAGGTTGACTAAATTTTATAAAAAATATCAGGGACATTTGACACAGGATTAGATTAAGACATATATAAAAAAAATAACTGACAGAATTAACACTATTATGAATGAAAACAAGAACTAGAACTCTGGGGTGCCTCACCAGCCAACAAGCCTAGTCTACTGTTAGTAATTTGTATGCTTGAAATACCCTTACAATATACTTCAAACAGGAATGATTAATGAGCTATTATTAAAAAAAACATTTCAAACATCCAAGTCCTTGCTGTGATTTTGACCCTGTTTGGATCAATTCCAAAATGTAATCAATTCATCTGCTGGTTACAATGCTAATGCCATATAAATCCTACAAACATTTCAACCACTTGTTGTTGAGATATAGAGATATAGAGATACAGTGCTAATGAGAATCTCAGTTTGATGGATGGACAGACCCATGTACAAGCTGAAAACACAATACCTAGTGGTTTTGTCTGCCTCCCAAAACCATGCACAAAACTGGCTACCATTAGTTGTCCAAAGTTTATCAAATTTAACAGAAAATGTTATCAGCTATACTTTGCATTTTTCCAACCATTTCCCCACTTTTTGGGTGATCTTAAATGTGTACACATTAGGAAAAAGGCGGACACTACTATCAAATATATGTTGCTTAAACTGCACATCTAGGCTTGTACACCATTTCTGTTTAATGCACAAAATGGTCTAATTAAACCTAAAGTCAGGTTCACAGCCTTGAAGTACTAACATGTGCAGGATCCACACATTTACTGTAAGTTCTGTTGGTTATATCTACCACTAAATTATTTACATGAAATCACATCTCTGGGTCACCAATGCACACTCAGAATGAGAGGAGATAGTTTGATTGGATATCATCTAAACACATCTGCTGATATGGTCCTAACCACACTACATTTAACAATTACACATTTCTTTGCCCTGTGTACATACTGACCATACTGTAATACCCTGACTGTCTGCCTTATTTTTGTGTTCGCTTATTATGATAAAAAATCTCAAATATGTTCAAAAGTTACACATAAAATTCCATATGTTTAGCTACCATTGGCTTAACTAATGTTGTCTGGAATTGAACTGGACTGACGCTGAGAATAAAAGAGGACCATGTGCATCTTTATAGCGCCCCAATGACTTGGAAAATTAGACTCTAATGAGAGCGGATGGAACTGACCTACCTGTGGTGCACTATGTAAGTGATGATGGAAGCAAAAAGGCAGAGCAGCATGACAGCAGTGCAGGCATACACGACCGGGTGCAGGAAGTCCCCCGGGTATGGTGGGAACGACAGCACCTTCTTCAGATCCTGCAAGGAAGCAGAAAGAGACAATCAGTACCAGTATTGAACTGTTTTGGCAGTGACATCATCAAGGACAGCTGGGAATCAAGCAGCAGGCAGAGAGAAGCTGAGTAACCATGACAGCAAAGCAAATCAGCGCCAATAAGAACAGAATGTATGAGCAATGGCACTTGCTCAATCCTGTTTATCTGATAACAGCAATAAAAACACCTGCAGCACAATGTAAAGAACAAGTGACCGAGTACTCATATGTATATTACCTGAGACACAGAGAGGTAGTAGAGAGGTTTTGAGTTTTGACATGACTCATTTGCCGTCTCCTTGATTGTAATAGCATATTGCTTGTTATATATATATATATATATATATATATATATATATATATATATATATATATATAAACTATTATTATTATTACAAATGAATTCCCAGAATTATTTTCTTAGACCTTCCATCTACCTTTCAATAAAAAAGCTTGGTTTTCATTGTCACAATACCAATGGAAGTGTGAATGAACAAATCTTTATTCATCTTTATTAACTTCTTTATCCTGTTCAGGGTAGCAGTGGATCCAGCAGTCTATCCCTGGATCACTTGTGGCAGGAACACATCCTGAATGGGATGAAGGTTCATCACAGAACACCATATACACACTCATTCACTCATAGTGTCAATTTAAAATAGCCAATCCAACTATCAGAATTTTTTTGGGGAGGTGAGAAGAAACTGGAAAACCTGAAAGAAACCCAAACGGACATGGGGAGAAGATGCAAAACTCCACACAAACATTAATCTGAGCTCAGGTGGGCATAAGTTCCCCAAAACTGGACAGCAGAAGAATGGAATAAGACAGCAATGATTTTCCATTCTTCAACTCCAGTTTTGGTGAGCCTGTGCCTGCTGTTGTGGAACCTAGTGTGGTCTTCTGCTGTTGTAGTCCATCCACCTCAAAGTGTTGTGCATTCTGAGATGCTTTTTCTCTCACCACAGTTGTAAAGAGTGCTTATTTGAGGTAGCTGTCAGTTCAAACCAGTCTGGCCATTCGCCTCTGTTTTTGACATGAGCTGACAAATCAGCCTTGCTGACATTTGGTGAATTGGCTTCCAGACAGAGCAGATCTCATAACAAAGGAGACTTTTAAAAATAGCCAGACCACAGTCTGTCCAAGCAAAGTGGCATACTGCAGAAGAATGCTCACTGCAACATTGTCACAAAATCTGCCTGTATGATTTCCAAGCACGTCCAAAGCCAGCAAAGTGCATACTTTGCTCAGTCATGTTGCACAATTTTTACTCAGTGTGGAGCTGGCTAAGGTTCTCACTGTGTGTTCACTGCTATAACAATATCATATACAAACAGCTGTCCACTTCCACTATATGGCTCAAGAGCACTACATCTTGAAGGGTTCCAGATCCATACCATAGAAAAGAATAAAGCAGAAACATCAAGTAACTCTGATGTCTTTTGGTTGATGGTAGATTGATAGAATATCGATTTATTTTTTCAGATGAAGATCTTGTAGCATACCATATTACCATGGTACAATATTATGCACCAGCACAGGCCAATTTCCTTAAAAAATATGCAAGTTCTATTAGAGGAGGCTTCATTAGAGAAGTGAGGAATAAAACATGTAGAGTGTGTTGCTATGGTAAAGTAATTAATGATTGGGTTGTGTGATGCACATACCAAAGTGCTTTATTCCTGTTAAACAACAGCACTTTGTCAACAAATACACTTTTTAATTCATTAATGAGTGAAAAGTCATGATTTTTAACCATTTATAGTTACATTTAATGTTGTGGAATGTCCATAAGACAAGTAGTTTGCTGTTATCATGTTATCAGTATTTTGTAGCAGCTATAACAGTTGTTCCCTTTCTAGCCTATCTTTATCATCTCTTTTTTGAAGTTAATATGACATAGTTAAAAAAAATTCAGCTTGTCATATTACTGAGAAACCAGAAAGCACAAACTCCCTTGGGGGAACACGGTTGCCTCGCACCTCCAGGGTTGGGAGTTCGAATTCCGCCTCCCCCCATGTGGGCAGTTTGCATGTTCTCCCTGTGCTTTGGGGGTTTCTTCCGGGTACTCTGGTTTCCTCGCCCAGTCCAAACATGTGTTGTAGGCTGATTGGCATTTCCAAATTGTCTGTAGTGTGTGAATGGGTGTGTGAATGTGTGTGCAATTGTGCCCTGGTACTCCAGTATCCTTACACTGTGTAGGATAAGCGGTATGGAAAATTAATAGATGGATGGACAAACTAAATGTAGACTTACCATATCAATGATTATAGTTTTATATTTTTTAAAGAACATGTTTTTTTAAACATCTGTTTATGGAGTTTGTTACAACAATTTACTATTAAGTACAACAGCATTACAGAGTTACAGAAATATTAATTGACAACCCCTGATCAATCATATTCATGAATTCAACATTGCTGTAGTTTAAGTCTTCTATAATGCATGGCCACAAATTAGGCATTTACTTTCTGCAAATATGGCACTTTGTTTTTATTATCAGGAATTTTTGAAGGGCATTTCTGTAAAGCTGGTTTGAAGCTGACTGACTATTCTATTCTCTCAATATGAATCTTTATTTGGAGGTTCTTTATAAGGCAAATGCAGCCTAACAAATCACACTCTTCTTTTAAATGCTAATAAATCTATTATAGTAAGAAATGGCCTCCATTTATCATGTCAGACCCATAGACTAGTGTGAAATGCATTATTGTTTTTAAGACATTTCTTTTCTAATACGATTGGCAGCCCCTGCAGAATCGTAGTAAATTCTAGTAAACAGAACGGAGCAAAATATTTTTGTATGATTATTTATCAAATGTCTAGGTGGACCTTGAGCTTGTAGCGTCACATTTCATCTGAGAAGTGGCTCAACTTAGAGAGGTCTATGGAGGGTTTCTGTAATCTGTGTCATTTTAAGTCAAAGTTTAAGACTAGGCTGGTTAATTTTAAAGTTACCCTAATGTGTGTGTGTGTGTGTGTGTGTGTGTGTGTGTATGTATACTGTATATGGCCGTTTGTGGACACCTGGTCATCACACCCATATGTGGTTCTTCCCCAAACTGTTGCCATGAAGCTGGAGGAACCCAATTGTGTAGGATGTTTTGTATGCTGTATTGTCACAGTTTCCCTTCACTGGAACTAAGAGACCCAAACATGCACCAGCATGACAATGCCCCTGTGCACAAAGTCAGGTCAATAAAGACATGGTTTACCAAGGATAGTGGGAGAAACTTCAGTGGCCTGCACAGAGCCCAGACCTCAACCCATCAAATACCTTTGGGATGAATTGTAACGCTGACTACACCACAGGCCTCATCACCAGACATCTATGTTGGACCCCACTAATGCTCTTGTGGCTGAATGGACAAATTTCCACAGCTACACTCCAAAATCTAGTGGAAATCCTTCCCAGAAGGCTTATTATTTCATAGGTAATTATAATAGCAAAGGGGGATCTTTGTATCTGGAATAGGATGTCTAAAAAGCACATATGGGTATGATGGCCAGGTATCCACAAACTTTTGGCCATATAGTGTACATTTTGCACTGTGTTTGTGGGGTTTTATAATTTGTATTAAATTCATCTGTATATTACCAATGAGTGTGAAAATACCTCCATTAAACCCATTTAACAATTACAAACATCTTTACAGTTACAACACAAATCCAATCCCATTGACTTTCTATTGGGCTTTTAGAAAAAACAGGGTTCTTCACAATTTTTTAAAGGATATTTTGATAATGGAAGGTTATCAGCTTCCAAAAGGGGTTCTAATTGGACCTCGTTCTGATAAGGAAACACTGTTTTAATACACAGACCGCATAGACATAGGATAGAATAGAATACATGGACACAGAAGGGTTCCCTCTGAGGGACTGCCAAAAGACCTTAAGGGTTTTCCATTCTCTAAAACAACTAATATGTACAGTTTAATGTTTTGTGAAAACAAGTTAATGTAGCTTCATGTTTCTGGTTGACACAAGACCTTTGCTTAGATAAGCCAGCTGGCATAAAGCTGAGTTTACACTGTACCGTTTTTGGCATGATTCTGCTGTCACATCGTGAAAAATAATTTTTTGGCTGTCTAAGAATGCATAATGTGACATGCTCACCCATGGCAAGACAGCCAATGATGATGTTCTGGTAGTGACAGAATCTTTTATTAAACTCTCAGAGCTCTATGATGCTTGTCTAAAAACTACCAATAACAGGGCAGTACAAGGTAGGACGTAGTAATTTCCTTTAGTAATGGTAATAATCTGTTAGAATTCAGCCAAGATATTACTGGGATCATCTTGTACAGTGTGACAGGTAATAATCTTAAAAGAAATCACACAGTGTAAAACAGGTTTGAAATGAGTACAGCTCGGATCAGTGAATATATTGCTGTATCTGAATTTTTTTTTTAATCATCCATTTTATATCTCTTTAGTGATGGAGAACTGATCCAGTCAATTAGAAATCATACTAATTATTACGTGGTATCATGGTATAATCCCGGACTTCATTACCTTGTTCTCTGTTAACCTCCAGATCATTCCAGCTGTGCTCTCAATAAGTCGTTAAAGCCTATCAGTATATTAGCCTAGCCTTTCGCCACTCTAGCTTATAGACAAGCAGCTAGAACCTCTCAGCTTTAGATTAGCTGTAACTCTAAATCCTTTAAACCTGGGCACACAAGCTTGGCAACAGCTACTAGACCCTGTCAGTACATTAACAATGCAATGCTGCAAAAGCATTAGCCTAGCTGCTTCGCTAATCCCTGCAATCCATGCTAATACAACCAGGTCGGATGCTGAAATCAAGGCTACTGCTGCTGTTGAGGTTCCACAGGCTCATTATTCACACTTTTTGATCCAACCCTCGCTAAGCCTCTGTAGCCTTAGCCGACTCTTAAAGCGCAGAACGCAAAACCTGAAGGGAGTTGACCAGAAGAAAAAAATTGACAGTGAGGGTCTGAGAAAGAGAGCGAGAGACGGAGAGAGAGAGAGAGAGAGAGAGAGAGAGAGAGAGAGATGGAACAGGAGAGAAAGGACAAGGGCAGAAAAAATAATGGAATAGTGGGAGTTGTAAATATTTATCCCCACCAACAAGGCAGGGGACACACACACAAAAAAGACACAGAGAAATGGATTTATAGCCCCCCCCAAACACACACGCACACACGCTTGCGCACACACACACACACACACACACACACACACACACACACACGTGGCACTAGCTGGCCAAGAGATGAAAATCTTTTGGCTGGTAGCCCAAGCACTCAAAGGCTGTATCATCCTTATTGAGCAGTGACTTATCTGGAACTGAAGAGTTAGCAAATCAAACCTCAAATAAATTTTTTTTTTTTTTTAATGGCACAGCTACACATATATCTCTTAGAAAAGCAGGCACCACACACACACACACATATACGCACACACACAAATTTTTATTATAGCCACATCTACACAAGAGCTATTTGCCCTAATTTTTTTCATGTTTCGAATATTAAAATGTTTCGAATATTAAAAGGCTACTTGTGTTCATAAGTCAGAGATCACAATATCTGAATTTAGACCAAATACAAACATAGAGCAGGCTGATAGTTTTCTCCACACACAGCCACATAAATCAATTTCATTTATATAGTCTTTGTAACAACAGACATTTTCACAAAGCATTTTTTCAGAAATTCAGATGCAAATGCTGATGGAGATCTACCTATAATACAGTATTACACATCAGCACAGGCCAATTCATTTAAAACCTTCTCTGAAACAGAAAAAAAACATATGGGGGACACCACACACACCACACCCCATCCATCCCTCCATTTTCAGTACCGCTTATCCTACACTTATCCACACACACAGGGCGGAGGTGGGATTCGAACCCCCAATCCTGGAGGCATATGTGCTAACCACTAAGCCACTGTGTCCCCTCACCACACCCCATAAGAATAAAATGTTATCTATCACTACAGAGACACTCACAATCTTACAACCAAAATATAGGGACTAAGCAAAAAACCCACAAATAACCAGAAATAATAACTGATGACACATACAGCTAGCATGTTCTAATCATTGCTCTCATGTTTACCAATAACCTCTATAACCTAAGGATGGCACATTTAAAATATAGCTCATGCTGAAACAACAATGAGAGAACCAAAAACAGGTGGAATGACCTTGAAAAACAGCATCATAACACCAAAAAAGACCTGGAACATAATTAAGGAGTAAAGGTACACAAAGATCTTTCATTACCTGGGACTTTCACTCCTGGCTAGGGACTTTAATTCTCTGCAGGGAATAATGCCTCAGTTACAATAATCACTAAATGTTAATCTGTGATGGTTTAAAACTGTATTCAATTTGAAAGAAGCACAGCATATTGAATTATGTTTTGCATAATTCTGTCAACACACACACACACACACACACACACACACACGCTCTTAGGGACAAATTATTCTAATTCATACAGAAACTCAGATTCACATCCTCAACAAAGAGATCACTGAAGAGCAAAGAGCATTAGCTCTACATTATGTGTAAATTCATCGGAAACATCCCTTCCTTAAATAAACAGCTGCTATATAGCTGTAAACAGTAGTGAAAATGTTATTTTATACCACAGTATTGTTGACAAGTGGTCTGCAAAGTAGGTTGTCAGTGCTTTTACCAGTCAGGGCTTTGTCTCCACCACAGGAAAGTCTCTCAAGACACCGATGTCTTGGATGCATGCTAGAGTTTGTTGTAATGCTGAAAGGTAAACCTTCACCAGAGTCTGAGGATGTGTGCGCTCTAGAACAGTTTTTTTTTTCCAAAAACCTCTCTGTATTTGGATGCATTTATTCTTTCCTCTGACCAGTTTCCCTGTCCCTGTCGCTGAGAAGCACCCAATAGCATGATGCTGGCACCATCATGCTTCACCACAGGGATGGTAATAGCCAGTTGATGAGCAGCACCTGGTTTTTCCAGACATACAGAGGTGCTTGAAAGTATAGAATTTTCTATATTTCTGCATAAATATGACCTAAAACATTATCAGATTTTCACACAAGTCCTAAAAGTAGACTCAGAGAACCCAATTAAACAAATGAGACAAAATTATTATACTTGGTCATTTGTTTATTGAGGAAAATGATCCAATATTACATATCCATGAGTGGCAAAAGTATGTGAACCTTTGCCTTCAGTATCTGGTGTGATCCCCTTGTGCAGTAATAACTGCAACTAAATGTTTCCGGTCCTGCACATTGGCTTGGAGGAATTTTAACCCATTCTTCAGTACAGAACAGCTTCTACTCTGGGATGTTGGTGGGTTTCCTCACATGAACTGCATTCTTCATGTCATTCCACAACATTTCTTTTGGATTAAGGTCAGAACTTAACTTAATTAACATTAACTTTATTCTTCTTTAACCATTCTTTGGTAGAACGACTTGTGTGCTTAGGGTCGTTGTCTTGCCTGTGAGCTAGTGTTTGGCAGAATTGAGACCTGTTAGCCAATAAGACACGAGTATTTCCACGTATTTTCCTGTAAACCCTGCCTGAGTGTTCTTGCCTCCGTTCATTGAAGATACAAAATTACAACACTGTTGTCTTCTTTTACTGACGGTCAGTTACATAATGACCAACTTCTCCAAGTGTAGAATTATTCTGGGGTAAAGAAAAAAACTTCGGGCATATCCAGCCCCGAATGCCCAGGCCAGGTTATGCTCCTGGATGGAAGCAAAAAAAAAAAAAAAAAAGGCAAAAAATTTTTTTTACCTGTAATAATGAACAGAGAATACAACACTCAGAAATGCCCACTGGAATGGCAAAACCTTGCAAATGTAGGTGGTGAATGAGCTGTTATAAATACACAGAAGTGAATGAGGGTTACTAGAAAACAGGTTGAGTTCAGTAGGCAGGGGAGTGACAGTGAGCTAATATCTGGTGGTGGCTCCTGAATTGGTAGTAGATTTGGATGTGAGAATATACTGATTATAGATAACATTGTGTAAAAATTGTCATATTGCCTAAAATGTACATCTTCAATAAGTATAGAACACCTTTAAATCTTAAGGTGTTAAATTTGCTGTTTGGCGGTAATGCCAATGCTGGTGGTACATCACATTTAACCTTACTAGTGTTGTTTTCCTATTATTCATCACAGACTAATTATTCTAGAAAAAGAAGTGTTGATAGCAGTAGCCTTGTTAATTTCATACACTGCTCCTGCAAACAAACTCTCGTCAGTGTGGTTGAGTTAGACTTTGTCATGGCAATTCCTTACAACATTTAAGACTTAACCTGTCTTAATTGGATTAATATTCATTTAATTAATTTAATATTATTTTCATGTCATTTTAAGAAGAAAACAGTGGAATTGGTGAAAAAGTTGGAATTGGAAAAATAAAATATCTTCTTGCCATACAAAGCAATTTTGTATGTCCACTTTCATAAATAGAGATAATAATGCTATAATCACACAACATTTTTAATATTTTTCCCATCTTTTATTGAAAGGTATGCATTGAAAGGTGTAAGTGTGTGTGTGTGTGTGTGTGGGTGCATGCTCGCTTGTCAGACATTGGGTTTAGATCACTGATCTGTCCCTTTCTGTCTTTTTTTCTGTCTGTCACCCTCCAGGCAAGGCAATGCAATCTCCTCTTCCCTCTTTAATTATGGAGTGCATGACACGATCTCAGCCGGTCCCATCTCGCATGCTGACAGCTCTACTAGCTGCGCCATTTACCTCTAAGTGGCCTCTTCTTGCCGTTCTACAGCTATTTCCATGGCTAACTCTTATTACGCAGATTTAGGGTGGGTCTGCTCTCGGCATGCTAATCTCAGCACACAGATTAAATTTCATGTTTGATAGTCCAGCACATCGCTCATTCAGCCAGTGGGGATTACTGGCTGAAAGGAGCAGGATTTCAGCTAAAACATCACACAGCCTCAACTCTGTAGAGATTAAAATGTGGAAGGTGAGTCATAGGCGAATTTACATGCTGTCACTGTAAGTCTAGGTCAGAAAAATGCACATGGAGCATTTACTATGTAACACGAGGGATGTGGCCCTGGCCTGTTTGGCACCCTACGGGATACGAGGGGATGAGAGGGGCATTTGATTGCCTGTTGTAAGGACTACTTGCAGTCTTGCACTGTGTTTTATCAGAACATGGATTGTTAGGGAGGTGGGGCAGGGCAGGGTTAGGGCAGCAAGTGGGTGGTTAATGGGCAGGACGGTACACAGAAAAGCACTCTTACAGAACACATGCCAATTCCACACTGTAACAAATGCAGTCTTAGCAAGTGAAACTATCTTTAATATGAGCAAATTTATGTAATATTTCTTATTATGAGATTATTAAAAACCAAATATACTGTATAAGTTTATTCAGCCTGATTTTGGCAGATAATTTTGCTTCTTTCTTGCATTAGGTTTTGCTTCTTTACGTTTCTAAAATTAGAAAAATTACCTGCCAATAGAACAAGACAATATTAAGCTTGGAATTAGTGATAAAAATGTCTACAAATAGGTTTAATAATCACATATTTAGTTTATTGTAATTCTACAATAGGAAATACTAGACAAATTTGACTATATTCAAGATATTTTCACTTGCTAAGATTTCCTTTTTTGCTGAACACTGAATATATTTAATGTATAACAGAGATGGGTGTTGTATTAGAGATTGTGTCTGTCTTACGCTAAGAGTTTAAAAGATTAAAAAGAGATAAGAGAATACCGTGTCAGTGTGTTTCTGAGATGGATAAACCATATGGATCCCTTTACAAATCTTTACAGACGTTGTTTAACTTGGCTTGACATTAAAAAGGCATTGAGTCAAATTTGCATAAGTATGTTTATCTGCGTGAGCTTCTCAAACAGTTTATGTTTATGTGTTACTGCAGAATTATCATATTTTTTTCATTTGCCCTGAAACCTTCCAGCATATACCATGCTTAGTTTCAATGTAAAACTAACTAGGAAAAAAATTATGGATAACTTTAAATCCTAGACATTCTATGCTAAATTACAACACTTTATTTTATTTCTACACTTTTATGTATAATTAGACCTGTCACAATTGTTACATTTTGTCTGACGATTATGTGTCATACAAATAACTGTAATTAAATCTTTCCTGTTGTTTTTATGTCAATATTTTACACAAAGCACAAAAATTAAGGTGTATTTATCAAACTTAACTCAAACTTACACTCATCTGAAATTTAAACTGTAAAATGCTATGAAGTCATGCCACAATAAATAAATTAAATATATTAACAAAATACACAAATAGATGAATTGAACAGTAATTACATAGATTGAACAGTAAACAATACAGCCAGTTAATTACAGCTAAATTTAACATAGCAAAAACAAATAAGCCCTGATTTATGATAATCTCAATTAACATGTAGTAATTTGTGTGTCTCTGTGTTGCCTGTGCAAAAAAGTGGCTGTTTTGAAAGTAATTTATGAAGTACTTTTTTTTTATGTCACCTGGACATAGTGGTAGAAATCAATATGTGCATGAGGTTTTTGTATGTGCTATTTCTTATTAATAGCAGCAGAAGGTTCTGCAAGCGACTCCACAAAGAGTTAAAATTAAAACTAAAACTTGCCACACACATAACTGTATATCCAGTATAATGCCAATTTAAGGCTGAGAGATGTACCAAGTTTTCACAGAATCTAAAGGGAATGGGAGGTGTGAACCTGTGGCAAGTAGGTCTGTATGATATTTAGTCATCATTTTAAGAAAGTCTGATCATCTTGAGATACTAAAGTATAACCTGCTAAACCATCTCATTAGTAAAACCTAGTTATTAGGTTAATAGTTACTGTTTTAAAACAGTATAGTTTAATCGTCCAACTGGTGGATATTGACGTCCAATAATATAATACCTGCTTTTCTGTTGTATTAAATTGCACATGCAATCGTCATTCCTGAGGTGACTTTCAGATTTAGTAAATCACACTGCAAGTGCTAAATTAATCTATTTTGTACTGTCATGTAGAAACTTCGTCAGCTCTTGGATTGCTTGCTGAATGCTTTCGTTTTATTGGCTCACAATCACCAAAATCACAAAAATTAGGGAGGTGGAGGAAACTGTAGATCTTGGAGGAAACCCAATAGGAAAAACATGCAAAACTTTACATAGACAGTAACCTGAGCTCAAGACTGAATGGGGTCATTCTGGACCACCATGAAACCCATAAATTCTATAAACTCAGCAAAAAAAGAAGCATCCCTTTTTCAGGAGACTGTATTTTAAAGATAATTTTGTAAAAATCCAAATAAGCTTTACAGATCTTTATTGGAAAGGGTTTGAACAATGTTTTTCATCGTCCGTGTAGTGGAAAATTACATGTAACCATGTATCCCCCCAGATGTAATCGATAACTTGCAAATGCCTTTGTGGAAGAGTGGAGTAACATCTCACAACAAGAACTGACAAATCTGGTGAAGTCCATGAGGATGAGATGCACTGTAGTACTTAAAGCAGCTGGTGACCACCAGATACTGACTGTTACTTTTGATATTGACCCCCCTTTGTTCAGGGACTCATTATTCCATTTCTGTTCGTCAAATGTCAGTGAAACTTGTTCAGTTTATGTCTCAGTTGTTGAATGCTTTTATGTTAATACGAATATTTACACATGTTAAGAAATTTGCTGGAAATAAAAGAGCAGTTGAATGTGAGAGAACAATTCTTTTTTGCTGAGTGTGTGTGTGTGTGTGTGTGTGTGTATATATATATATATATATATATATATATATATATATATATATATATTTATATATACATATATAGATAGATAGATCGATAGATACTGTCACGATCTCGCCGACAGATGGCGCTACGGCGAAGACGTGCACAGTCAGCTGGAGAGCGCGTACACGTGCTTGAAGTGCACATGGACACTAAGACTTTGTTTACAATGCACATGTGCACTTATTTTGGTTTCTATTCTGTCCCCACCCTGTTCAGTTATTGGCGGAGGTGCAAAGGTGTGCTTCGAAGTATTACCAGCTGTCAGAAATTAAGGTAATTGTGACTGGTTATTTAAACCCCTCACGTTTCTGCGCATGGCGGGTGGTATTAGAGACTACTAGAGGAAAGGCGGAATGAATATTGGTGCCAGGTGGTAATGTTTCCATGTGCTGTCTAGTTTCCTGTTCCTTAGTTCATGCCAGAGTTAAACGAGTGTTTCCTACCATAGTTAAAAGAGTGTTTCATGCCTTACTTAAATGAAGTGTTTGATGCCCTAGTTAAAGGAGTGTTTCATGCTAGAGTTAAACGAGTGTTTCATGCTAGAGTTAAACGAGTGTTTATGCCATAGTTAAATGAGTGTTTATGCCATAGTTAAATGAGTGTTTCATGCCATAGTTAAACGAGTGTTATGTCATTGTTAAATGATAGTTGCATGCATCATTTCTGGTTAAAGAATAAATATTTAAGTTAGTTAAATGTGGTAGAGTTTCCACACCCTGTTTAAGTTTCATGTTCTTTGCTTCAGTTCTAGTTATATGTTTAGACCTTGTTTCCCGCCTCCTCGTACATTGACTTTAGTGGTAAATAAAGACTTTACTCCTGCGCTTACTTCCTGTCTGAGTCCTGTTTCGTAACAGATACAGTTCCCTCCACTAATATTAGCACCATTGGTAAATATGAGCAAAGAAGGCTGTGAAAAATTGTCTTTTGATCTTTTGTTAAAAAAAATTCACAAAAACACTCTACTCTCATGGATATCAAACAATTACAAACACAACACCGGTTTATCAAAAAACTTCCTGTTTCACAGGTGTATAAATATGAGGTAACATATAGGCCAAATTCCCTTAGTCATTCATAACAATGGGTAAAACCAAGGAATACAGCTGTGATTTGTGGCAAAAGGTTGTTGAGCTTCACAAAATGGGAACTGGCTATAAGAAAATAGAAATAGCATTGAAAGTGCCCACTTCCACCATCAGGGCAGTAATTAAGAAGTTCTAGTCAACTGGAAATGTTATGAATCAACCTGGAATTGGACGTGGACAAAAAATTTCCAAGGATCATAGCTGAAGAATTGCAGAAGTTAGTTGCATCCTGGGGTCAAAAAGTCTCCAAAACTACAATCTGAAGTCACCTAATTCACAACAAGTTGTTTGGAAGGGTTTCAAGAAGAAAAAGTCTCTACTCCCGTCCAAAAACAAACTCAAGCATCTTCAGTTTGCCAGACACTACTGGAACTTCAAATGGGATCGGGTTCTACGGTCAGATGAAACCAAAAGAGAGATTTTTGGCAATACACACCAGAGGTGGTTTTGGTGCACACAGAGAGGTAGCCATATGGAAAATGTACCTCAAGCCCACGGTGAAATATGGTGGTGGCTCTTTAATGTTTTGGGGCTGTTTTTCTGTCAGAGGACCTGGACATTTTGTTAGGATACATAGCATCATGGACTCTATCAAATATCAACAGATATTAAATGAAAACCAGACTGCCTCTGCCAGAAAGCTTCAAATGGGCCATGGTTGGATCTTCCAGCAGGACAATATTCCAAAACTTACATCAAAATCAACACAAAAATGGTTTACCGACCACAAAATCAATTTCCCTCCATGGCCATCCCAATCCCCTGACTTGAAACCCATAGAAAAGTTGTGGGGTGGTCTGAAGAGGAGATTCCACCAGCGTGGACCTTGAAATTTGAAGGATCTGGAGAGATTCTGTATGGAGGAATGGTCTCAGATCCCTTGCCATGTATTCTAAGGTAGCACAAAGTATTGACTAAAAGGGTGCCAATAATTGTTGCACATCTATATTTAAGAAATATATATTTTTTTGATAAACCTGTGTTTTGTTTGCAATTGTTAAAGCCAATTTTTCAAAGCCTTCTTTGCTCATATTTATCAAGGGTGCCAATATTAGTGGAGGGCACTATACATCCATTTCTGGGTTTAATAAACTGTAGCAGGGTAAACTTCTATAGAGGTATATGAGAGACCATAGCAAATGTCTTTGATGCATTACCATTTGCTCCAACAGAAAAAGAAAAAAAAAATCCAGTATTTTCTTTCCATGACTTTCCAAGAGAAATATTGTAATATTACCGTTGCACTGAATAATGATAATAATAATAACAATAATAACAACAATAACAACATTATTATTACTATGATTATTGTTGTTGTTATTAATAATAATAATAATAATAATAATACTGCTACTACTAATAATAGCAATAATATTAATAATAATAATAATAACAATTATTATTATTATTATTATTATTATTATTATTATTATTATTATTATTATTATTATTACATAGAGGCACAAATAGTTATATAACAATAGTAATATATTTCTGACTTAATTCACTTTTATGTTTTAGACCTTGTGGTTTGTATTTTGGTGGAAAACCACAGTAAAACCTCAATTTATTTGGCAACAGTTTATTATATTTTTTTTAATTCACTTCTCATTGCCAATCAGGTGAAATTGTGTGTGAATGTGAATTCTGTGTGAATCTGGCATGTGGTGTTCTAAATGCACATTAATTAAGTGACTCAAACTGACAGCACAAACAGAGATGAAGTCGGTGTGGAGCGGCATTTACTGTGAACCGAGTCGCTCTAAAACACTGATGAGCCACACACACTCTGAGTGCAACAGTGACACGGGTTTAGCATCTCAAAAAGCAACGATCGAAAATATAATCAAAATCTTCTTTATGGTGCCGGTTCGGTTGCATTTTTAAGACCTTTGACATGTGAATTTAAGACATTTTAATTCTAATTAAGGCCTTCCTTTTACATTAAGGAATTGAAGACATTTTAAGTATTTTTAAGGACCTGTCGACACCCTGCATGGTTAAATATGGTGGTGGCTCTTTAATGTTTTGGGGCTGTTTTTCTGCCCACCAGGCATTAGAGGAGAAGACGCAGAGCTGTTATCTTGGCAAAGGAAGGTAGCACAGTGCATTGACTAAAAGGGTGTCAATAATTGTTGCACACCTATATTTAACAAAAATATTTTTTGTTTGTAATTGTTTGATATTCATGAGAGCAGAGTATGTTTGCAAATTTTTTAAATAAAAGATCAAAAGGTTAAACAATAAAGACCATTTTTCACAGCTTTCTTTGCTCATCTCAAATTTACCAAGGGTGCCAATATTAGTTGAGGGCAATATATATATATATATATATATATATATATATATATATAGAGAGAGAGAGAGAGAGAGAGAGAGAGAGAGAGAGAGAGAGAGAGAGAGAGATGCTGGTGAGGGACCGATTGTTTATCTTGAAGAAGTCCATATCATTCCAGGTGTGGATTATTTTCATACAACCTCATAGTCAGTCGTATTTTTCCTTATATAACTATAACATCGATATATAATGAACAAAATATGGCCTAAATACATGGGCCTATCATTCTAGACTTGCTTGAAATCACATCCTGGGCAATTCCACATTTTGACTATAATGTTCAGAAGGAAAACAGAGTTACTGTGGCCTGTGGCATGGTCAACATTTGCTCAAAGCGCTGTCTAAAGCAGAGAGAACTGCCTGACCCAAATATTTTCTTCCAGCTTATTGTCTGTCCTCTTCGCTCACTAAGCATGCCACATTACTCGCTCTGAGACGCAGAGGTTGCAGATTCACATGCAATGCACAGACGCAGAAACAATTTGCACTCCACAAAACATCACAATTCTCATCCATCAAGAAACACACACAAACATATATGAATACAGTCAGGTTAATGAGGGTTGCTGTATTCAGGTGCATAGCACCTAAGTTTTCCACCCTGAGGCAATGTTAGAGTTCACACAAAAGGAAAAAGCATTGTTAAACAGAAGAACAAAGAGACCAGTCCAGCAAGGACAACTGATCGTGCTGCTACTGAACAGAGCAAGGTCAAGTATAAATAAATAAACAAACAAAAAGGTCAATAAATAAATACAAAAACAAATAAAGGAATGAATAAATTAACAAATGAATGAATAAATGAATGCTGTTTCCACAAACAAAATGGCATCATAAAAAATTAGAGTGAAATTTTTTAACTCTGCAGGATGATAAAGCTCTGCACGGAAGCTCATTAGAGAAGTACTGTTGGTGGTAGCCACCTCCACTTATCACACCCTTTCTGAAATTACAAGAGACTCACTTTCCCAGAATGCTTATCTGGCAGTGGAGAAGGTGAAGGGCAAAGTCACCTCAATATTCCTGCTGTAATTACAAGCTAGCTATCTGCACATACCAGTTTAAGATCACCTGTAGACGCTCTCTCTCGCTCTCTCTCTCTTTCTCGCTCTCTCTCTCTCTCTCTCTCTCACACACACACACACACACACACACACACAAACAGCGATACAAAGAAACACGGAATAGCACAGACGAGAGAGAACACTGAGCATCTAAAAGCTAGTGATCTACAAGAGTTCCTTTTAAGTCAGTAGTCAACAAGCTAAGGGGCAAAGCTCAAATCTATTTCTGACTTGAAGCATTAAGTGACAGTCTTGCTTTAACAGACTGCAGCGTGTTTAGTATGGGAGTCGGAGTCAGGCCCCCAGAGCAAAGAACAAGGTGTAGCATACAAATAATGGATATACATTAAGAAAACAACAGGCTCCTGCTCCTTCACAGCACCTGGTGACTTCTTCTCCAGGGCTTCTATAAACACACACAGATACACACAGTGTATTCGAAACATAACAGATGCTGCTTTCTAAGGTCACAAGCAAATTATGTTTGCACATAATGCTACTTTCTGAGGTAACGTCATATGTATCCTCAACCCAGTCTCACAGAAAACACGTTTGCATACAACTTATCTGTGTTATATCAGTGATGGATTCAGCCATTAAAGTCCCTGTGAAATCAAAATTAAAGTTCTGTGGCCTTTAGTACAAATATGTCAGCCTTAAGGTTATCTATAACTAGTGTGCTCCAAAACGATGACACAATTCACCTGTAGAAGATATATGCATGCAAAATGTACAGTCTCTCTCTACCACTAATATGGATCAACAATTTTGATGACATCATTCTGCACTTCTCTTCAGATTTTCTGTCCAATCAAATCCTCTTTAGAATCTGAAGTGTCCTGGCCCCAACATTATAAAAATCACCTTGCTGAAGTTGCCGCTGTTGAGTAAAAGAAATCATATCAGCAAGCATGGGTCCTAAATATGTCTTTGGCTGTTTGAACTCGCATGTTTTATTCAGTTTTCCAGCTGTAAGATCCGCCAAAAGTGAATCCAACGCATTGCTCGGGCTCACGTCCATGTAATTGCCAAGTACAGCTTAGCCCAGGTTGTGAGGTAAGCTAAATGCTACTGGCTATTTTAAAATGGTTAGGAGCCACTTGATATGTATCGCCCTGACTTCCTGTTTCAATGGAAATTACATCAACACATTGAATAACACTGCACATTTCAAGGCACTTCACAGGGACTTTAACTCTGATTAACAGAATCCACCACAGCAACGCAACCAGCAGGAGCAACCGATCCTGACTCCATTTCCCATCACCCACATCCTACCACCCTCATCCTTTAACCTGAGTTACCTCTTGCCAACTGCAAGCTGACATCGGATTTAACCGTTTTCCAACTCCACCTACACATAGTTATCTGAACTAGGCTTTCATACATTTTCAAATGAATATTCATTCTATTTTCTCCAATGATACTTTAATCCATATTATATCACAGCATGGTTGAATTCTCAAATCTGATTGGCCAGAAGGTGTGCACAGCATGGCTGTAACTTAAACAATACGTTTATATTAATGCAAAAGTTCTAATAAGTTATTGTTTCTACAGTAACGGCTCATACACAGGGACTTGTATGGTGCACGTTCCAAATAATCTCAAAATTAATATAATAATAATAATAATAATAATAATAATAATAATAATAATACACCACTTTTGGACAATAATCATAATGAAGTCTGTCTGGTTTTATCTGCAAAAAGAGAAGCAGCTGTGACAGTTAGAGTCTCCAGAAGAACTGTGGTAGATTCTCCAACACTGATTTAATATCTAATTAAACAATTTAAATCACAACATACTTAAATTATTTACGTGTGAGTGTATTACTCTAAAAATGTAAGCAGATGCTACTAATTTGTAGACATATTTGAATATGTGAATAACTTTAAGTTAAATGGATTAAAATTATTAAGTCTTTGTCCTGACCACACCTCCCCATTGGTTAGCTCTTGTGGAGTCAGGCGACACCATTTTCTCGTGGAGCTGTTGGTGAGTAGTTAGAAAGTATGTTTTAGCTAGTTCTATTGTTTCTATTTTCCATGGAGAGAACCCCTGTCAGGTGAGTTCGGCAGACATTTTTTCGTTTGTTCATTTTTATTGTTACTTTTTTTTCCATCAAGGTGCTGTTTGTGAGTAGTAAAAAAAAAACAACATTTTTTAAAGAATTTTAGAAAATTTTCAGCTTTTAGGTAATTACTACAAAATATTTTAAGTTAAATTAACTTAGCATTTAGTGTATTAAACTTTATAACAATTGTTGGAAGGGCTGGAATGTTTAAGTTAAGTTCACTTTAGTTATCAAGTATACATTACTAATTTTTTTAAGGCAACCACTTTCCTCAAAATTTTTAAGTAAATCCAACTTATCCGGATTTACAGTGAAGATGCTCAGAAAATTTACCAGCTAATTTCCTTATAAACCTGCACAAAGTGTACTTGAGATGACTTATGCGTTTTTAAACAGCAAAGGGCTGTTACACTTAATAGTGACTTTACTTTATTGCTGATTACTGCTTTTAATAGTAATTTTTTAAGTACAATTGTATTATTTCATTATTTTTGAAGGCATCTTTGCTTTATAGCATTTCTTTTGCACAGTACTGTAGATCAGTTATGTAGCAATTGTGCATAAAAGACGGCTGCTCCTGCTGGCTTCTGCCTTCATGATCAGTAATGTGTTTTGTCTGAAGCAGGTAATTGTGGTTGGCACATTTTTGTCATCGCAACATAGCAGTTTCCTTCAGTATTTGGTTATTTTAAGGCATATAACAAGTCACAGCGCATCATTTTGACAGAAGATTTTATTTTGAAATCTGATTCTTTTGTCATGCCTGAGTCAACTTTCAACATCATTTTCTCTAAGGAGGCATTTATGAACAAAGGAACGTTCGAAATTCGGCTATTCATATGATTCATCCTGCACAATGCAAGTCATCACTGTGTCCTAGCATGTGGCTTGCATATTTAACCAAAGTTATCATCACACAAAAACATACCGTCAACAACACATCACAAACTATATTTACTTACGTCAACATTTTAACATATAATAAACACACCATCACATTCAGCAATCAACTTAACTCACTTAAACCAAAAAAATTGTCATTCTAAGGCCATCACCCAGATACTTTATAACACTAAAGTAGCCTGACTTAATGAGAAATCCATATGAATTTGAATTAATGAGAGTGGTGCTCTTGAATTTTGTTTGATTCATATACAAGAAGTCATAAGGAAAGGTACAAGCTACATCCTTGAGATGTTTCTACAGCTTGATTGGAGTCCACCTGTGGTAAATTCAGTTGATTGGACATGATTTATAAAGGCACACACCTGTCTATATAAGGTCCCACAGTTAATGCATGTCAGAGCACAAACCAAGTCATGAAGTCCAAAGAATTGTCTGTAGACCTCCGAGACAGGATTGTATCGAGGCACAGATCTGGGGAAGGGTACAGAAACATTTATGCAGCATTGAAGATCCCAATGAGCACAGTGGCCTCCATCATCTGTAAATGGAAGAAGTTTGGAACCACCAGGACTCTTCTTGGAGCTGGCCGCCCAGCCAAACTGGGGGAGAAGGGCCTTAGTCAGGGAGGTGACCAAAATCCCCATGGTCACTCTGACAGAGCTCCAGCATGTCTCTGTGGAGAGAGGAGAACCTTCCAGAAGAACAACCATCTCTGCAGCACTCCACCAATCAGGCCTGTATGGTAGAATGGCCAGAAGGAAGCCACAGCCGGCCTGGACTTTGCCAAAAGGCACCTGAAAAACTCTCAGACCATGAGAAACAAAATTCTCTGGTCTGATGAAACAAAGATTGAACTCTTTGGCCTGAATGGCAAGCGTCATGTCTGGAGGAAACCAGGCACCAGTCATCATCTGGCCAATACCATCCCTATAGTGAAGCATGGTGGTGGCAGCATCATGCTGTGGGGATGTTTTTCAGCAGCAGGAACTGGGAGACTAGTCAGGATCGAGGGAAAGATGAATGCAGCAATGTACAGAGACATCCTTGATGAAAACCTGCTCCAGAGCGCTTTGGACCTCAGACAGGGGTGAAGGTTCATCTTCCAACAGGACAACGACCCTAAGCACACAGCCAAGATAACAAAGGAGTGGCTACAGGACAACTCTGTGCATGTTCTTGAGTGGCTCATCCAGAGCCCAAACTTGAACCCGATTGAACATCTCTGGAGAGATCAGAAAATGGCTGTGCACCGATGTTCCCCATCCAACCTGATGGAGCTTGAGAGGTCCTACAAAGAAGAATGGGAGAAACGGTCCAAAAATAGGTGTACCAAGCTTGTAGCATCATTATCAAAAAGACTTGAGGCTGTAATTGGTGCCAAAGGTGCTTCAACAAAGTATCGAGCAAAGGCTGTGAATACTTATGTACATGTGCTTTTTTAATTTTTGTTTTTAATAAATTTGCAAAGATTTCAAACAAACTTCTTTCACGTTGTCATTATGGGGTATTGTTTGTAGAATTTTGAGGAAAATACTGAATTTAATCCATTTTGGAATAATACTGTAACATAACAAAATGTGGAAAAAATGAAGCGCTGTGAATACTTTCCGGATGCACTGTATAATCAGAATACTGCATTAGAAATTATTAGCTATTTATATGCACCTGTTCTCTATGGGCAGCATTTCAACAGTGGGATGCCGTGCATGTGACATTGTTTGCTAATTAGCTTTTAGGGGGGAAAAAAAATCAGAAACACAGCTACTTTCTAAAGCAGAATTCACTTCCTATATCAAATATCATCCACAGTGGGGATGACAATAATGACAAAATTTTGAAATGTTTCTGGTAGCATTACAAGTGCTGAATTCCATAGAGTCTGATGTCCTATAAAATATGCATTCGACCCATTGAGGATGATGTGGTTGATTTTGTATTTCATATAAATGGATGAGTGGTTTGGAAAAAATATGAACTGTAGCCATGCCCACAACCTAAACATTATAGCTTTTTATACAAATTCAAGCCTATTGTTACAAAGCTGCAAGTGTGTAACCATGTTACTACAAATATTAGCATGTGCTTAGCCCTCACCCTAAGCTTCCAAAAACACCACACCAAAAAAACTTCTCTAAAGTGTTCAGAGAGAAACAAGAAAAAAAAACAACGCAATTGTCCTACCGGCTGTACTATAACTGCTAGAACAGATAGGAACATTTGACTTCTATTTTAGCAAGAAAACCTATACAAGGCGAGGAAGGAAAACAGAATTTCCTTTCTTACATGGGTTTGTGCCTGCTGGAAAATCCGTCATTAGCTTTCTAATACAGGGTTTATAATTGCATCCCTCTGATGGATGACACCTATTAAAAGATAAGAGTAGCTGCAGAAATATACCCACAAAGCCTCTTTCTCCTCTCTGTCTCTCACACACACACACACACACACACACACACACACATACACACACACACACACACACACACAAACACACAGACACTTTAGAAAGAGGCATCGGTATGTTAATATGTAAACCATTTACCAGAGGAGCATTATGCATTTAAATAATAATAGGTTAAAGCAGTGCAATTTTAAGCAAAATAGGACGAGCAAATCAGTTTGAATACATTATGTGAAGAAAAAAAACATCTAATAACTAATACTGTATGTGCTAACTAAAGCAAGGTGAAGTGTGAGGGTGTGTGTTGTTGTGTTTGTATGTGTGTGCACTCACCGTTGTTTAAATAAAATCAAGCAAAGGAGTAAGAACTAATTTTTAAAATGGTATTAAATTGGAAAACTGGTATTAAATTGGCATACTTCAATGTCTTATGAGCAGTCCTGAATATCCAAAGTAAATCATAAATTTGTTCACTGAGCTAGATATTAGCGCATACCAATGATTTGACCTGTCCTCCAAACAGTCCAGGGGGAACTAAATTAAACTAATTAGGTCCTGTTTTTATTGTATGCAAAATATTCAGAAACATTAAAACTGAGGGAAGCATGTCTCAGAGCCATATGTTGCCCTTTGATTATTTTTAATAAGACAAACTGTAACACTTTACATTAATGTTCCCTAACTAACACTTTTTTGTTTCAAACACTGATAAATTAAATAAGGAATAAACACTATGGGGCATACTTTTGAAAGGAAAATAATCAACAGTGAAGCCTGACATGGAGTGGAAAAGGTAGCACATCCCAAAGTCTTTTACTCGTCTTATTGCACAGCAATTTTCCAAACATTGCAATTTTTATTCATTAAGGAATGACTCTTCCTTTTTATTTGTTTGTAGTTATGTTCAGTGTTGTAGAACATAGGGTTGGGCGAAATGGTATATCATATCACCATACTTGAGGGCATTTCTACGAATACACGATGTGTATCACAATATACAATTTAGCTAACAAACGGTTCGCAAAAAATGTTAAATTGACTTTGATGGTGCTTTCCTTTAATGCCTACAAAGACAAAGAAGATTATGTTTTGTTTTTTTTTTAAACTAGGCAAAATTTATGCCATCCATTCAGTACCATTTAATTTGTAATTATTAAAAACATTCAAAAATACATCACCATACCAACGATATCTCAGAAAAGTGTATCATGTACTAATTTATCATGATATCTATATATTGCCCAGCCCTAGTAGAACCTCCACAAAACAAGTTAGTTCATATTATCACTTATGTTATAGCAGCCATGAAGTGTTGTCCTCTCACCAGCCTCTCGTTTGCTCTCTCTTGAAGTTAATAAGAGAAATAATCACAGCTTTTCATGTTACCCAGAAACTGCCAATCCGCAAAACCACAAATGTCTCAGAGACTTGTAAAACCTAATGTTACAGCTTTACCTCTGTCTGTAATAAAGCATTGACACTGGAGACTCCTTCTAAGAATGCTAAGGAAACATCTTCTCACTAAAAGCTTCACCATGTCAACTACACATTTAATCCATGTGAGTACACTTTATACAATCCTCATAGCCAGAACTAATATCAGAGCTGCTGTTCTCAAAAGTCACCTTCTGACTAGTCAGAATCGAGAATTCAACAGCACTGTGGTATTATAATAATAACACCTGCATTGGCCAGTGGTTATTTCATCTATGTCTAAAAATAAGTCCAAAGCAATTAGCATGTATTAAACTACAGCATGTTACTAAATAATGATGATCAAGAGTGCTGATATTTAGCAGAACAGCACTGGTACATTTTAATGTTTGTATCACTCTGCTTTTCTGTGTTCGGTAGATAAAATTACTGATATTCAGTACAACAGCACTCTTGTTCATGTGATATTGCTTAATCGTGACAAACATTAGTTAGTGCAGGTTTTCACTTAATTAACTTCTAAACAAATGGAAATTTATGCAAGTCAGAACTTTGCAATTATTCTATTTGACACAGGTTTTATCTTACAATTCTGTATTATTTTTCAAATATTTATAAGCAATACAGTATGTCCCAAAAGTTTCCATTCATAGGGGAAATTAACAGTTTTTAGCCAAATTGTCTTTCAAAATTTTTCATACTTAGGTTATATTATATATACTTTTCAGATAGCCATTAAGAATGCTTTGACAAAAGAAAAGAAGAACGTATTGAAATAATTCTCATGGATCAGGAAGCTGTCACAAGGTTGGGATGGACATTTGTTCAGGAAACGTGGCAAGCACATCACACATGACACTGTTACCAAACTAATTAACAAATTCAAAAAGACTGGATGTGTTGCGGACCAACTGAGAAGTGGACGTCCACGAACATCCAGTGACGAAGGCACAACCGATATGGTGCTGGCATACATAGTCCGCGATGTATGGAGACTTTTGGAACACTCTGTAGTTTGGTGTAAAACCTCAAACACACAGTCTACTAAGTGGCATGTATATAACATTTAAAACCTTAACTAATTTTTTGCCAAAAAATCAAAAGAATCTTATCATTTCAAGCTCTTGAAATGTTAATTACCTTCTTAACATTATACAGAATGTCCCATAAATCCAGAATCACATGGTTAATGTATATTTTTACATGTTTACAAATCATGATCTGAAAAAGGATGAGTGAATCCAAATATTTCTGCTCACAGGAATTTGTGTATTAAGGAAAATAGTGGGCATATTGATCAAGTTCTGTAAATAAAAGCTTGTGTTTTGCCATTGTTTTTTTATTGTTCTCCAATGATGCTAGACTTATGGGACACACTGCATAGGTCAAATGTAGAAATGTTCTCCATCCAAGAGTTCTCCAAATGTTCCTATGGGTGAACGCTTAAACGTTTTTATATAGAAATGAACAACAGGGGGTTTCCAAAAGTGTACTTATGTATTAGCGCTCCGGTTTATAGTTTAGTGTTGCCTCAGAAGCAATGGCAGTGCCTAATGCCTATAAAATTAATAAATATGATTTGATCTTTAATGGGTTTAGCCAAAAGAGAGAGAGAGAGAGAGAGAGAGAGAGAGAGAAGCAAAGTCTGTGGCCAGAGGTAACAAGTGTTAAGCTATTCAGGAATCCTCCCAGCAAGCTCCGAGATTTTATAGCGTTTTATCCTCTTCATTATCCCTGAGGCCAGCACAAACAAGCTCACACGCTACAGTAAAAGCTTCTGGAGCATGACTGCAAAAGATCATCACATTTTCATTAAATACTGCATTAACTACACATATACTACTGAGGGTTACAGTGCAAGATTTCTTTCATACATCTTCATACATGTTACAGAGTGTGACGGGATATCAAACCTTCAAAATCATACTGTAATATCTCCATTAGCAGTAGAACAGTATGAAAAATTTACAATATAACACAACCCAAGTATTACACAACACCTTCTGCTTACAACTTGTTTTCAGAGAGAATTAAATTAATATATCACTGCAACGGCAGTGCAAGCACTCCGTTATTCAGTTAGGAAAAAGTCTAGATGTTTTTTGTAGACAGGCATGCTATGAGGACTGCTCTACACCTTCAGTTTATGTAGGAATTTAGAAATTGCAGTTTCTCTCTACCAATTTGTGCCTGGTATGTTAAAAAATAGATGGCCATGTTTGTAAAACTGCATAGCACTACTATCTTTTTGGATTTCTTTAACGTTGTGTATAGCTATGGCAGATTATACATGTTATAGCAGTGTACTATTATATTGTCATATTCATATCCTCTAGTGATTTTTGATTATGTCTGTAATAAACAATTAGGACATTTGTAAATGTAACATGCAGTTGGAGGTGGGACGCAAGTGCAAAAAAATATAAATTCTGAAGATAACAATAAACTAGAGTTATCCAAAATCGGACCTGTAAAACCCGAAACCATAAAACTATGTAACAAGGCACTGAGGAAACAAGGCTTAGAAATGCACAGTAACATTTGACGAGACTTGACAAGGAAACAAAGAAACAGCCAGGTATACATCGACAAACACTGACAAACAGCCAGGTATACATCGATAATCAGTGTTGTACAACAGTTACATCCGGTCCACTAATTTGATTGGATGAGCGGTGTTCCAAGTTCGCTTATATTCAGTATAACTGTACTGGGATGTTCCACCGTTTGTATCATTCTGCTTGTCTCTGTTCGCCATTTAAAATTCCAATTCTAGCAACAGTCCCACTGAAACCGTTACTACAGTAGACTTAATTACATCATCAGCAGACATGGCAAATGATACATGTTTCATGAATAAAACTTCTGAAAGAAAATATGAAACCTCATCAGAAGAAGATGAAATATACAAAGACAATTTTGTCATCTATTTTTGTTTGCGGAGCATAAATAAATAAATGCTGCCGGTTGTTCTATATTAATTTCTTATTTTAAAAACTGTTGTATAAAAGCAATATCGCATCCACAATTGTGTGGTTATATTGAATCCTGGTACAGCTGTGATTACCTGCAGCCCAATCACAGCTGCACTGATATTCAGTACAACTGCACTCTTGCTCATGCGATATTGCTTAATTATCTAACACAGAACAGGTGCAGATTCAAAAACCAATACCAGGTGCAGAGATAGGAATAAAACAGAAACAAAAATATGAGTGAAGGTGGAATCTGTGACTGTGTCTCTTGATAGATCACATTATGATCCACCTGTTGAATCTATGCTGTCTCTGCTGCTAAAATCGTCTTAATTCATCAGAGTTGACTAACAGTCAGTTCTGGTTATAAAACAAGCAAATTCCACTGACAGTTTCCTTGTTCATCAATCTCATCTACGTATGTTGACAGTTTTATTTTTTTTAAATATAATGCTTTAACTAGATTTGTAGTTCTACCATTAAAATCACGATCTGTATCATTGTGAATTATAGCTTGTAGTAGAGTAAAATAAATAGTAATAAAAAAATGAAAATTGCAAATCGATACTCAGAATTGCGCACACATTAATCTCATAATAAAATATACTGTAGGCAATGTGGTTTAGTGGCAACGTGTAATTTTTAATGTGATTCAGAGGCACAGATGTGTAGCTTTATAAACTCATTAGTCCTTTAATTGAGTAATTGGTGCATTTGCATACTAAAGGAATCATAAAGTGCTGACCCTGATGTGGAGTCTCAGACAGAAAAAAACACACACCTTTGCTATTCAAAAACACTCGGACATGATCTTATATTTTATATAGTTTTATATAAATGCTAAAACACAATCCACACATGTTTTTGCTAGTCTGCTTTTGTTTCTTGATTAATTTCTTTCAGTTTTGTCTATATGAATTAAGGCTTCACCCATCCATCCATCCATCCATCCATTTTCCTTAACACTTATCCTACACAGTGTTGGAGCCTATACCACGGAACTCAGGGAACAAGGCGGGAGACACCCTGGATGGGGTGCCAACCCATCACAGGGCACGATCACACACACACATTCACACACTACGGACAATTTGGAAATACCAATCAGCCTACAGCACGTCTTTGGACTGGGGGAGGAAACCAGAGTACCTGTTTACAGGGAGAACATTCAATATGAACATGCAAACTCCATGCACCCCGGAAGGAGGTGGGGATTCGAACCCTGGAATGATCTACACCCAGAGCTCAATCAAAGCTACTTCCAAACTACCCAGCTAGGCTGCAAATGTGTCACCATTTCCAGATAAAATAATGTAGACTACTTGTAAACCCTAATTGTATAATTCTGGTCTGGGAGAACCAGGGTTCTCCTACTTAAAGACACATGATTTCATTTACTAGTTAATTACCAGGTGTTTTTGAGCAAGAAAATTAGCAAACTGCTGGACCTGGGCCCTCTGAGAGCAGAGTTGATCGCTGCTGCTGTAAAAGCACAGCTCTTGTACTGCTTGTACAAGATGCTGAAACAAATAAGCAGGAGTAAGACTGAGGGCTTGTCATGGTGATGGAGAGTGACAATTCTCGAGAAGAGTGACTCAGCCTTTTGCTTCACCTCAGCATTACCGCTGCATTGCCAGGAAAACACATTCAAGCCAGCGTGCTCTCCTCATTATAAACTGGCATGAGCAAACTCATATGGAAAGTTAAATGTGGTGAGAATGGGGAATAGTAGGAGTCCTCGCCAACAAAACTGTTCTCATTCGTTTTAACTGCTTTACCTGTTTGTTTTGGATGAGAGTAAGTTAGTTTGGCTGGAGAGTAGCTGCTGTAGTTGTCCATGGTGCTGAATAAGTACCTAAATGGTGGTCTGAGATTAGACTGCCATAAAGTATATACCCTACCCCCTTAAGCTAAATCATATACTGGTGCAAATATCTACTTAAAATGGTGACTGTGTAGTAAAAATGAAAGTCAATATAATTATATACATAAGGTAATACATTATTTAAAAAAAAAAAAAAAAAGAACAGCTTTAACATTTCAATCTTTATGAAATAGCACTTGAGCAAAAATCATTATAGACAGTGAAAATCATTATAGACACCCTCAAACACAATAGTGTGTGACTCATCAAGTGAATAATAAAAAATAAAAAAAAGCCTTGAGAATAACATAAACTCCTTAGTAACCTGAACTTGAGCAAAATAATGGTCAAATGCAAAATTCAGCTAACTCTCGCCCACAGATATCTACCTCCTCCATCAGATTACACTTGCCAATACTGCCTGCTGGTACTAGAATTTCTAAATCAATAAGCAATTTCCTATCAGCTGTAATCAGCAGATGGGGCTGCATGGCTAGCACGTGGGTTTTGTGGCCTGCATGCGAGAGGAGGGGGTAGTCAAGGTGAAGGACATAGCCAATTGTAAAATAGACAGCACAAGATCAGCCTCTGCTCTTGACCATCAGCAAGGCATACTGTCCTCATCGGCCTCCACACACGCCCACATCCAGGACTAGAGTTTGACAGACCTTCTATTTAGCCGTCTCTCTTACAGTGTGTGGAACTGTATGTTTTAAATTAGACTATGTCGCAAGGTGCTGCCTTTATCGCCAAGTAGCATGTATATACGTGTGCCAAGCATGTTGAAGGTTAAACATTATGAGAGATTAATAAAATAGAAGTATCACTTTCAGCCAGGAAAATGTGCCGTACAGCATTTATTTTATTGCCATACATCCAGAGATGATTACTTATTGCTTAAAACAATGACATGACATAGAACTTATATAATGTAATAGCTGCTTGGATATGTAAGAATAATGGATGTCTGTCATAGTCGATCATATTTCATAAAAAGGCAGCACAGAATAAAAAAAAAGTTCTAATTTAAAGAAAAGAATAGCTCAGGTCTAGAGCTAATTATTAAATAAATATGATGTAGTGTTTGATTTCTGGACCCAGCATATGTAAATTATCTTCAACATCTGAGAGTAAGGCTAAACGCTATTCACACAAAGGACTGGAATGTAAGATTTATCACTTTTACCAAGCTAAAGACCAGAATAGAACGCCATCTAAGCGCTGATCATCTGAACACGAGAAAAAATCGCCCTTGTAAATACGGACGATATGATGCTGAGCTGAGCTGAGCTGAGCAACAGGTTCGGCAGTTCATTGCAGATACACTATATATATATATATATATATATATATATATATATATATATATATATATATATATATATATATATATACACCTCCCCACATTTACCACAATACTAAATAAAAAACAGTGTGATGTCGCAAATCCGTTTAAAGGGGTCTTTTTTCTCGGGCAATGCGCAGAGGAAGGACTGCGGGTGTGGTGACTGCATTAGCAAGCGCACTATCCTACATACACGCACACGCGCGGGTGTGCACTCTCTCTCTCTTTCTCTCTTACTCACATGCGCGCGCGGACACGCACAAACAGACGCACACGAATAAAGAACATTAGGTTACAGAGAGAGAGAGAGAGAGAGAGAGAGAGAGAGAGAGGCGCGCGATATATATATATATAAAAAAAATTCCCTTTATCCAATGAGTCCCAAAAATCACCAGTGCTTCACTTCCATTTCCTAAATCGCCTCACAGGATCACTTTTGCTCAGGTAATGACAGCCATACAACAAGACCCCGCATCTTTCTCTCTCTCTCTCTCTCTCTCTCTCTCTCTCTCTCTCTGTCTCTCTCTCTGTGGAGATTAAACATACAAACACACACTGCCGGAGCCCAGAGCGGCAACTAAACCAAACTCACATCTGCCAACAGCTTTGTATGCCACGCACATGCACACGCACACGCCAAGCGCTTTGTCTCTCCACATCAGCCCATTTCTCCAAAGGAACAGTCACAGAAAGTGCTCACGATATTCCCTGACACGTTCATCACAAATCACAGCAGTGACCGACCTCCCAGTCTATCGAATCCCAGTCGTCGGTGAACATCCGGCGGGCTTGTGCTCGTCCCAAAGCGGACGAGGCGCGACGGCACTACGGAGCGACCGGGAGACGCGGTGATGATGATGATGCTGATGATGAAGAAGACGATGACGATGATGATGCCATTGCGCTGCCGTTGGTATTATAGTCATGAAAGCGACTGTATATGGAGCGTCCGCATCCGCAGTCCGGTATAGCCGAGTGAGAGCGCAAGTGCAGCCGGAGAGCGGCATGGAGACAACGCTGCTACAGCTGCTGCTCTTCACGGACAGCAACGTTATTACGGGGCGGCGCGGCGCGGCTGCAGCCAATTAGCGCTCCGCGTTGCGCACGCGGCAGGCGGAACACCGAGCCACGGAGCGCTCCAGCTTTTTTTTTCTTCTTCTGAGCAGCCGCTTCGATCTGGACTGCCGAGAAACACCAGAGAGGAAAGTGGGCGGCGGGGAAGTTTGTCACAGTTCCATGATCAGATGCGAGGGCGTCAATCTTTAAGGGGATGCGCTTTTAGGTGACTTTTTTTTTTTTTTCAAGAGAATATCATCATCTTTGAATTTCAATGAGAGTTTCAGCAACAGTGACGTGCTTATGATGTACACATGACGTAGAGGGTTTATATATATATATATATATATATATATAGAGAGAGAGAGAGAGAGAGAGAGAGAGAGAGAGAGAGAGATTCATCCAAAAGATTCATTCATTTACTTGTTTATTTGTAAAACTAACCTCTGTATTACCACACGTGCATTTGGACACTTGTAACCAGCATATGGACAAACAGGCGACATGCAACGGCTTACCATGAGCACAGCGAAGTTTTTATGCTGTGTGCAATATATAGTAGTGGTGTTGCCCGCCGAGCCCGTTATGTGGCAGCCCTCCGCCCGCCAGCCTCCGTGGCCATCCAGCAGGTCGAAATCCCAGTAGGCTGCGGTGGGATCTGCACCTATAGCCAAGTGTCTCAGGGTGATAATGACGGGCTGAACGGAGCTATCGAGACTGCAGCCATCTACAAAATTAAATAAATAAATAAATAAATAAATAAATAAATAAATAAAGCAACACGTTGCATTGACACCTTAGGTGCTACATTATTGTATTCTGAGCGCGCGCAAATGCGCACTCTCTCTCTCTCTCTCTCTCTCTCTCTCTCTCTCTCTCTCTCTCTCTCCAACGCCAGTTTATATGACAGAAAAGAGTAAAATGCTACAAATGATCTTCTGCCTTGAGCTTTCATCTTTAGTACTTTGTCGCACTTTGCTTAATTAAACAACTAATAGTGTGTTAATTGATGTGAACATTAACATGCTCATTTAAAGCATGCTTACATGAGAGACAACTGGTTACTATTTTCATTTAATTTCTATCCCATAACATAAACACCCAGAATGATATTTAAATGAGCTGTAAAAATCAGTCCGTTCCTAGGCCGGTGGCGTATTTCCAACCTATTAACCAATTACGTCCTTCGCACATGAACTAAAGGCGCCGTGCAACAGATATGGCCATAAATGTTCCCTCCTTACCTAATTTGACGAAAGCGACCGGAGTCGCCACGCTCCTCCGCTTGCCGTCGTCTGCCAAGCTTGACGAGTTACCCGTGCATGGAAAGAGTTTTCCATTGCGAAATACAATCAGCTGCAGCCTGCAGGTCGTGTTATCAACAGATCGCAAGGTGGAGGCGCGCACAGAGCCAGCCAGCGGTAAATGAATGGAGGCGACAGCCACTGCGTTCTGTGAACGAAATGACACAAGGGGGGAAACGGATATTACACAGCAGCATGCGCCACAACGACGTGCACAGGTGCTAAAAGACCCATATGACTAAACTGGGCGGCTTGTGAATGACAGACAGTTCCCCCCTCAAGTTTTAAGGTGAGGATACCCATCATGGCTGAGTTGTAATCATGAGCAATTTGAGGATGATTCGGTTCCTTTTCGAACGACTTTTATTTAAGTGACTCGTGCGAGTCGATTCACAAGCTATGAATTTAAAGTACGTTACAGTGAGCAGTTGCCTTTTTTAATTTCTATCGTATTGTCATGGAGAGAGCCCGTATATTATTCTGGAGAGCCCTGGAGTGCCCTGGATTCGATTCAAATTCAAAAGAATCGGATCAGTAAATTGAGTCCACACAGAGCTCCCCGCTGCAGCGGCGGAAATGGTTTTTACCCACATTGTTAGGCTACACACATAAAGCTAAGTCTTCTAAAATCTTCACGTGTCAGCATAACTTCTGTATTGCTTTCGATTAATTGTGTCTTGGGTGTCATTGTCAATAACAGGGGATATTTACTGATTTGGGATTTAAACTGACTGTTATTGCAGCCTACATGTCATTAAAAAGACACAAATATGTAAGTAATTCAGTATTATGGTATTTCAACCTAAAAAAAAAAAAGCTAGGATCTGTATTCTTTCACCCTTGGATAGAGCAACAAACATAGTACAACACCACATTCATTTAAAGAGACAACAAGCCTGGCTTTACCTAATGCTGCATTCACATTAGCAGTAGGCTTTCACTCAAGCCAAAAGATGGTGATAGAAAGCACTGAATACACTCTCAGAAATGCAGGTACCAAACTGCACTTAGGCTTGACGCTGGGGTGGTACCATCAAGGTTACATTTTTGTATATATCTTTTTTGTGGAAGGAGCTGGTTGTGTACCTTGAATTTTCTCTTAGAGTAAAGCTTGTAAGCTACAGCAATATTCATGTTTCTAGGTGAAAGAAACGTACTAAAGGTACAAAAGATGGAACCAACAGTTAGCTGAACTGTTTATCATCCGGGGCTGAGCCCAGATTCTTCTCCATCAAAAAAAAACTTTATACAATATACTTCTCAATAGATTGTTTGCATGCATATTTTTTGTCTTGTATGTGAGGGCTAATTGCTTAAAAATGTGAAAATTGGACAAAAAGTTGGATTTATCATAAAACTTGCCTTGGGTGTTATCACTGTTTGCAGGACTACTAGACCGATAAAATGTCAAACATTTATAAGCCAAGGGAAGGCACAACTCAGCTATCATTGTATGGGTTTAGTTGTTACAATGCCCTGCATAGTGTGTTATCTGTCTTTATACGCTGCTCTTATCATGTTCACATAACATATACATGTTCATGAACTCATATAGACATTTACACACCTTGTTTTCCTGCTCAGCATGAGAGGATGTTAGTGTTTCAGTTTCAAACCATTTACTGGTTTAAAAAAAAAATCGCAGTATATCCATTTTTCTGCGTTTGGCAGAATTGAGAGCTGTCAGCCAATACGTGTCAATTTCCACATATTTTCCTGTAAACCCTGTTTAATTGGTCTCGCCTCCATTCACTGAAGATATAAAATTACAACACCGTGGTCTTCTTTTACTGACGTTCAGTTACATAGTGTCAAACCGCTCCAAGTACACAGTAAAATCCCTAGTGTTGAATTAACACCCAGAGTGTTTATATGAGTCCAATGGACTTATATAAACACTGTAGGGTGTGAATTCAACACCGTGGGTGTTAAATCAAAATTGGCGATTTTGCTGTGTAGAGAATTATGCAGGGCTAAAGAAAAAATCTTTGGGGCTACAGCCCTGGATGCCCAGACCAGATTACATTCCTGGGAACCACCCAAGCAACAAGAAAAAGTACAGCTTGGTAAATTTACTTCTAAGATTGTACCATATACTACTACTTCTACTACCACTACTACTTTTACCACCACTACTACACTACCACCACTTTTTTATCATGATGTTAAAAATCATCATAAATCATCACTTCTTACACACTGACATAAGCATTTTGGCTAGCAAGCAACTAAGATTTACCAAACCAAAATCATCCATCACATATTTGTTTGGTGTACACAACCACTTACATTATATCTACTAAAGAACAATCATACAAGCAGTACAGGATTTAGCAACCTACATAATAATACTAGCTAAATACTGTACATTTTCCTTTTACTTAACTGCACGTGTTAGATCAACTTGTATGATGATGGTCAACCATGAATATGAAAGTTTGCTGAATAAACTACCGCTGTGTTTTCTGTTGCCTATTGTAGTGCCATTATTTATTGTTTTACATATAATATTGGATTGGTTGTGAGGTTTGTGGTTGTGCAGTACTTACTGTTGAAGTTAAAATTTCATTGTATACATGAGAGCAATGAGCTTTGACTTTACTATGCTTAGCCAGCAGTTAAATTAACACACTGAGTGCTTTCATCCTTCCATACTGTGCACATTTCCAAGATAAAACTCTGTCCAACCAAATCACCATCGTAGCATTTACCTGACCTTTACTGTCTTGCAGTGTAACTTCACCGCTGTGGATGTCTTCTGTTCTGAATTTTTATTATGAACTGTTTGCTGTACAACATTTCTTCTTCCCTTTCTGTGTCTGCTCATAGTATTCAGTACTCTTGGTGTAATTTAAAATCCCACAAGTGCAAAAGAAATATGTAATTACACATAGCTGTCACTCAGACATAGGGTATAGTAAATTCAATATCAAACCTCTTATAAACAAGATGAAGTACTTATTTACATACATTTAAACTTTAAGTTTTGCGAATAAGACATAATTCCTGCATGTCTACAAATATTGATACTAGGGCTGCAACTAACGATTATTTTCATAATTGATTAGTTGGCCGCTTATTTTTTGATTAATCGATTAAGGGTGGGTGGGGGGACTTTCAGTACCTTTTTTTTTCGTTTATTTTAAATAAAATCCACAAACTGAGTGTTACAAATATAAATGTCAGACTAAAACTTTACACAATTGTTTGTCCAATTATATAAGACTGAAAAGAACCCAATACACACACGCATACCAGAGTATATATTATTAATTTAGGACTGTAGATTAATTCAGTGCTTTTTGTGCATCCATAAACAATTATGCATAAATCCTTATATATAATATAAATGAATATATATACATATATATAGTCCTAAATTAATAATAAATACTAACTTTCACTGCACCTTGTGGTTTCTGTTGCTCACTGCCTTTAGTTATATGGTTTTACTTCTGTTTACTGTTGATAGTTGTGTTTTAACTAGACATTAAAGATCTTACTTGCGCTGCCACTCTGTATCAGCGCGTCTACATTGCGAGTGAGGAGCAACGCGGCCTCGTTACTAATAGATCACTACCATTATAATAAATGACAGAATTTACACTGCAAGCGCGCAAATACAACATATAATGACAATAAACTTAAATTAAACTTTTAAGCAACTTGCACCAGTTTCCCCAAACCCTTGCACACTGTAGAGCATTTTGGATATAAACATAAGTCTGTGTTCATGAATCACTGTCGTGTATCCGTGCTACACAAGCTCCACTTTATAAAGTTTGCAGGTTACAGTCTTCTTCACAGCATTTAATATAATTATGCCCTGCCTTGGAGGACTTGGGTCGCACACTTTCTTCCTCAGATGGTGACTGAGGTCATGCTGGGTATAAAAGGTAATGCTGACATAAACAGTAAACTAAAGAAAGTCATTTTCATTGACTCTGGATGTCTGCTAAAGCTAGTGGCATCACATTACGTGCGTAATACGTTATGTGCCACTTACTGGGAAACAGCTTATACTTCCGATTAGTAAAAAAAAACCCGCCAGTGTTCCAATTGAGACGATATTACCCTTCTAAAATCCATACATTAGACGGTACACAGTGCATAGTGTAAGTATATAGTACGTTATGTGAGACACAACTTTAGTATTTACTCTCCAATCTTACGTAGTGAGTAAATGTACCCCGTGCTACGCAGAGACCAATTAATCGATAATGAGATTCATTGATAACTATTTTCATAATCAATTGTTAACGATTTTATCAATTAGTTGTTGCAGCTGTAATTGATACATGCTCAGAAGAAAATTCTAGAAAAAACTAAATATTACCACACAAAGCATAGCATATGACAATGGATGCATAAATGACAAGACATAAACTGGTTGAACTGATATTTAACTGCAATCTGCAGGAATCTTTGGATTTATAAGCAACCATGAGTGTATAAACTTATACAATTCTTACAAAATTAACATAAGTGTGTGTCTATTATGTAGTCTGGTCCATGTCCATATCATGTAGCACAAAATAATAATCTGTCAATTGTAGTCAAATACATTTACTGTTGATTAAATGTCTTTCTGAGGTCTGAGCATCAGTATACAGAAAATACTTGTTTTGTTTTATATTAAGAAAAAAATGATTTTGCATGTTTTTAGTAAAATTTTGAGTTCTCCCATTCAAATCCAACATAATGTTTTTTTAGTACATAGACTAATTGGCCACATGACACCATGTGTCTACTTTTGCACTGTATTTTGTAATCCTCCTCATTGACAATTCAAAATCAGGTAATTACAGGCAGCAATAATGGCATGTGATTGAAGAGAATTCAGGGGTAACATTAGCTAGCTAGTTAGTTAGTAGTATTGTTCAGATGTGTGAGAAGCAACAATAAGAAAATATTGAGGCAAAAAAACAGCTACTGGGTGGCATGGTGGCTCAGTAGTTAGCATGTTTGCCTTGCATATCTGGGATTGGGGGTTTGAATCCCACCTCCCCATTCTGTGCACAGAGTTTGCATACTCTCCCAGTGGTTTGGGGGTTTACTCCAGGTATACTGGTTTCCTCCCCAAGTCCAAAGACATGCACTGTAGGTTGAACCTATTATTTCAAAAAGTATACTGTGGTCAGTCAACACATTTCACAGGTTCTCACATTAAAAATGAAGCACATTTCAAGGGAGCTGCAATTATTAATGAAACCCCATGCTTCTAATGATTCAGAAAGTACTTGCCTCATTGACTGCATCCTTGCACACTGTTCTGAACGCTTGTAGAAATGCACCACAAAACACCTCTTTATAACCTTCCTGACTGATAGCTGTAATTTTGTTGCAGGAAATCCACAGCCATTTGAAGCCACACAGTGATAAAGTCTGTATTAAACATTAAATATTAATTGGTGAGACAGGAGTAGCATCTTTCCTGGGTGGGACAGTAAATGGAGCCTGAATGCAGTTATGTTACATTGATGTCTTTTTTAAAAAGCCTCCACAGTATACCTGCCCACTGGATTATACTAAAATGACTAAGAATAACATGGTGCTTAAGCTTCGCTTCATTTATTAAAATTTTCTTATCATTTTTTTACGGACTTTTCCATAAGTGAGAACAGTCCATTATTAGCCAGGTTTGTTAGCTATTTCATTGGCATTGTCTAACACTTGAGAATTCATTCATTTGCATCTACGGCAGTGATGTGGTGTGTATGTGTGTATAAATGTGTGAATGACAGTATGTATTTATACATACACCAGTATTTCATTCACAATGTGCTTAAGATTTAAAGGGTTTGAAGGCACCTTGACTGCACAAGTATAACATCTGCTTTTACCTTACAGAAGCTCATCAAGACATGATTTATTTAAAGCTTGTCATACAGGGTATAAATGCAAACCCATACATGATATGTTTTATTAATCCAAGTGGTGATGACTCAATAGTTTCCAGTCTGAGGCAGTCTGAGCTGAGACTGGGCAGAAGATTAGCACTACTTCTATCAATGTGTGTGTGTGTGTATATATATATATATATATATATATATATATATATAAGGCTGTGAAAAATTGTCTTTAGAACATTTGGTGAATCCTGGTTATTTTATATTATTGGCATTAAGTAAAGAATATGAAGAATAAAGAAAGTCAGCCAACACAAACCCAATAAAACAAATTATTCAATTATAGCAAAAGAAATTATGTGATCTGTCTGTGCATAGCTGTAAACCACAAACAGATGCCTCAGCTGATAGAAGATTTAGTGCTCACTTGTTATTATTAGTATTATATATACCAATAAAATATTTAAAAATATATGATATTAATAGTATATTGTATTATTATTTGTAAATATTTGGATTAACATAAAAACATTCAACAACCGAGACATAACATGAACAAGTTTTACAGACATTTGATGAACGCAGTTCCTGAACAAAAGTGGGGGTCAATATTAAAAATAACAGTCAGTATCTGGTGTCCTCCAGCTGCTTTAAGTACTACAATGCATCTCATCCTCATGGACTTCACCAGATTTGCCAGTTCTTGCTGTGAGATGTTACCTCACTCTTCCACCAAGGCATTTACAAGTTGTTCATCACGTCTGGGGGGACGCATGATTACATGTAATTTTCCACTGCAAGGACGATCAGCTGTCCTTCCTGTCTCCCTGTAGCACTGTCTTAACCATCTTACATTTCAGGCATTACAGTTTATTGCTCTGGCCACATCTGCAGTCCTCATGCCTCCCTGCAGCAGGTCTATGGCATGTTCACACAGGTGAGCAGGAACCCTAGGTATCTTTCTTCTGGTGTTTTTCAGAGTCAGTAGAAAGGTCTCTTTAGTGTCCTAAGTTATTGTAACTGTGACCTTAATTGCCTACCACCTGTAAACTGTTAGTGTCTTAAGGATTGTTCCACAGGTGCATGTGCAATAATTTATGTTTCATTGAACAAGCATGAAAAACATTATTTAAACCCTTTCCAATAAAGATCTGTAAATTTTATTTGGATTTTACAAAATGATCTTTAAAAGTTTCCTGAAAAAGGGACGTTTCTTTTTTTGCTGAGTACATTTCTTAAATATTTTATTGGCATAGAACTGAGTCAAACTAACCTCCACTACTGCATTTCTGCTTTTACTCTCATCATTTCGTGCTCACGGCTGTCTGTTCACTTGAACTTTGATGGAGCTTTGTGTGTGTCACTAAATGCAAATGAGCTGTCTCGAAAATGTGATCAACATATGCATGCAAGTATAAAGAAAAATAGCTTTTGCTAAACTATGGTAGTTCTGATTAGCTTTCGCAAACATTTACACAGAACCTTACTAAAAGACTGATAAATGAGGCCTAATATTTGTATCTATTATTCCATAGATGGATAAACTAGCAAATAATGAGTAAATAAAATCATTTATTGTCTGTTGAATTGCAGGTGCTGCATTTTTCATGTCTTACATTTTTAAACTGCCACTATCTGTAGTACCTCCAAACATTGTGGTCTCAAGATAAACAAAAAGTCTGTCAGTTTCAGCATCATCTGGGTCCATGGATGGTCTGATCTCTCCACAGCAAGAATATGTTCTCTGTTACATGTGAGTTGTTATAGCTTATCTATACTTCTCACTCGTATGCCAACTAGAAGTATTTAACCTAGCAAACTACAACTCCATTCTGGTTTTTCTAATTAAATCTTCTTCTATAATAGACATTAAATCTGAAATCTAGAATAACAGCTATTAAAATATCTTAACACTTTTCAACATATTATTCCATCCATCCATCTTCTATACCGCTTATCCTTCCTTCAGGGTCACGGGGAAACCTGGAGCCTATTATTTTAATATTTAATTGTGCTATGTTTAGAAACATAGCTTAAACTTTGCTTAAAGGCAACTTGCCCCTGAATGCAAGCTTATTTAATGCTATTATCTAAAGAAAAACAAGGGGAAAAGCAAGAGAAAAAAGACAGAAACACAGACAGAAGAGACTCTGAGGCAGTTCAGGGAGAGGACGTATTATTGCAGACCCACTGCACTCTTTATTGGCAGGAATAATTGAGAACAGCATTGAATATGTTGTATGTCCTTTTGATCCAGCTGTCAGGTTCAATAGCCGTTCCCCAGATAATTAATAGGGCTTAGATGTTCTGAATACCCGATTCAAACAGTATATTATTGGAAATAAAGGCATCACACCGGTGTAGTGAAACAATGTGCTAGCACTGCCATTTGAGATTTGCTGCCTACAACAAAACAAAAACAATTTGAAGCTTCAGGTCTAAAGGCATAACCACTTAATTACTCAGCACCTATTGAATAATAAAGCTTGTGGATTTTTTTTAATGTTTATTAAAAATAAAATAAAACATGCTATTAAATAAGCTTTTAATGTCTGATTGAAGTGTGTATGAAGGTGGTTTTCTCAGCTTGCTTTGTCAAAAACCTATTGTTGTTCCTATGGTGCAATGACTTAGCAACCATTAATTTCAAAACTGTATTTAACTACACTCATAATTGCCTGGAAAAGAACAGCATGTTAGAGATCTTCTCTAAAATCCTCAAAGTTAATGTGATATAGATGATCAACTAGTTATTTAAAGGAGTCTTAAAGGAGTCTTTACCATAGAAAGTATGTTTTTTGTTGTTGTTTTTTGTTCCTTGTTCAAGTTCTAGATATGGTCACAATAGAGGCGTTTTTGAACACTTCAACAAATCTAAAACAAGACAGTAGGATTTATTTTAGTCTGGGTAGGAGGGATATTCAATGTCATAGTCATTATTCACACCAATCATACTGGCTTCTTTTTATTTTTCATATATGTTGCTGCTGCATTTCAATTAGCTATATATTCGTTGGGGGAAAAACTAACAAAATGTCATACACAGGTTGAGTGCTGTAATGTTTTGCTGTGTCCCAGCTTACTTCTTTACACCAGATCCTGTAGCATAGATAAAACATCCGGCGAAAGATGGTTTATACAAAATCCTACACATTTCAAGGATGTTCCACAAGATTATTTTAAAAATCTTCTTATTTTTTCTACCTTATTCAAGTTGTAGGTGCAGTCTTAAAATTTAAAACCCTTAAAGGTTCTTTGGTTTTCCCTTTCATAAACCCTACAACAAGGTTTCTCTCTCAGAAAGAGTTCCATGTAGAATCTTTTTCAGAGGCTATAAGAACTCTTAATTAGACAGTTAACTGTGAATAATTAATTTTTCTAAGTGTGCGTATTTTTCAAAGTGGCCTCTGTCTTTTTGAGGTAGAACACAGTACTTAGTAAATAACAAATGAGTCAGGTTACTCGTTAATTTATGAACGAGTTTATTTAGTGAGTTAGTTAATATGTTAGTTGTGTAGGGTTTGGGGAAACACTTAAATAATTCAAGAATGTTCTTATGAATGAGATAATGAAGTACTTAGCATTACGAACATTTCAGGAAACCCACTGCGGCCTGACTGCTGTAACATGATTTAATAGGAACTTCTTTGTGTAATGTTTTGTTGTGTGGTGTATTATTGTATTATCTCTATGTAATGATACTGTAGTATCAGTATCATTAACACTTTTTTTTTAAGTTATCACCATTTTAATACATTTGTTTTAAATATTTGTCAGTATTTTCATCTTCTCTGATATCACTATTATACTCTGGAAACACCTTAATGTAAAAAAAAATGCACAAAAAAGTACACACACACACAGACCTCCTATCACTCCATAACAGTGCATTAGATAATGATAACCTTCAAGCTGCCCATTGTTCTCCTTGTGCCTTTGTAAGTTTACGATGCAGCACTGAAGAAGGCATGGCATCTCCATCTCCACTTCCAACATCTCCATGGCAACAGAGCTATATGACTTGACAATTTTCTTGTATCTGAAAAAGGGCCTCAGAAGTCTGAATAGAGCGGAGCAATCCCTCAGCTGAAAACTGGGACAAAGTACTGTTCGTTCTGCAGTTTAGTACACTTGAAGAGCTCAGAGATATACAGAGCCGGGACTGTAGTTGATAAGGAGGTAGTAGTACATGAAGCTATTGATTTCTTCTTTTTTTTTCACTGGTTAGTTAACCATTGTTCTTTAAATATTTGTGATTCAAAATAAGAAAGAGCTCATAGATTCTTGCAGTAAGCATTACAAAGGTAGAGCAATAGCAGTATGCAGGTCATTGTTACTTTAATCTGTTTTAAAGCTATTTAAAACAATATCTTCACTTCCGTATAGATCTCTGATGTGCGAGAACCTCCTCCTCTATATCGAAATCTGCAGACATCTTTGTTACAAAGATTGTTCTATGTGATTCAGTTTGTGTACAGTGTCCCTCCTCCTCTTTTGTAAACAGTGCAGTGCTTCCCGGTATATACAGCAGAGTGGAGAATATACAGGAGGACTTGTCCGCTCTCGCGTCAACACAAAAAGCATGTATCATGGTTCTCTTGTGAATGGATGTCAGAGATCTAAGTGGAAGTGAAGATATGTTGTGAATAAAAGCCTAATTTTTTGCGCACACAAAGCATTCGTATGGCTTCATAAAATTTGGATTAAACTACAGAAGTCACATGGATTGCTTTTACAATGTCTTTTTGAACTTTTTGGAACTTGAATGTTTTGGTTACTTGGACTGTAAATGGAGGGACAGAAATCTCCCAGGTTTCATTAAAAGTCTTCATTTGTGTTCCGAAGATGAACGAAAGTCTTATTGGTTTGGAACAACATGAGGGTAAGTAATTGATGACAGAATTTTCATTTTTGGGTGAACTGTCCCTTTAATCCATGACCTAGTGAACCAGTATCAGGATGTATTTATTGACAGAGACTTCAAAGTACTGTAAGGTCTTTGTAAGTGACTGTAAGCGACTTCTGTAAGTCTCTCTGGATAAGGGTGTCTGCCACATTTCATAAATGTAAATATCATGGCTGGATCTCGAAGCTGTTGCAAGGTTGCGATGGACTTTAACAGGAAACATGGCAAGCACATCTCACCCGACACTGTTGCCAAACTTATTAACAAATTCAAAAAGACTAGAAGTGTTGCAGACCAACATCCACTTACAAAGTGGCTGGTAAACAAACTGACATGGTGCTGGCAAACATAGTCCCCTATGTCATTCCCCTATGTCACTCTCTCAGTTAAAATCTAGATTAATTAGATTACTTAAAGGTTCTTTAACCTAACATTCACATAACATATATCATAACCTTGTTATGCAGTCATCTCTGATAAAATGATAACAAATGAACATGGGTATCTCTGCCTGAAATTCAATGAACAGCAGCCATGCTAATCCTTCTCCATTTGTTTCCTGTTCCTATCCTGGGGTAATCAGTGAATGTGCCAGCTCCAGCTCTCTACGAAGATTCCAGATGATACCAACGCTCTACATGTGTTGCTCTTGGGATAGCAGTGGGCCTAAACCGTTCTGCTCTCTGGGCTGGACTGGATCATCCTGGTGCCCTGCCTCTGGAGTTCACGTCGCTTGGAGGCCAGTCACTGTTGCTGAAATGACCCCATATGGACAGCCTAGGGACACTTGGAAGCCATGGAGATGGCACTGGACTGATGCAGGCAGTTTTGATGTGGTGTCTTTTTGCGCCCAGGTCTCCATCAGTGGACAGTGCATGAGTTCAGCAGAATAGACTTCATGTTGAGACTGTGGTGAATCTCCTGATTACACAGCTGCACTTTTGTTTTATCATGTAGCACACAGTTATAGAAGGAATTTATTTATAATTACACTATCCGTTGTTACCCAGATGAGGATGGGTTCCCTTTTGAGTCTGGTTCCTCTCAAGCTTTCTTCCTCATATTATCTCAGGGAGTTTTTCCTTGCTATCGTCGCCATCGCCTCGGGCTTACTCATTAGGGACAAATTTATTTTAATTTTTATTTAAAATTTTGATTGGAAATGTATATATTATGTCAATTATAAAAAGCGCTATACAAATAAAACAAAATTGAATTGAATATATATGGAGACTTCTGGGACACCCTGAAGTTTGCAAAATTATTTACAAATCAAATCTATGCAATCTCATCCAGGGTGACTTCTAACACCTTGAGCTCAGTGCTCAGGCAATGGAGGCACCTGAAGGTTTTTCCCATACCAACACACAACTATGTAAGTTTAAGTGACGCGCTTTAATCTATAGTTCTTAGAAGGAGTCTATAGTTAAAAAGGAAGGAGACACTTGGTGAAGCAAGAGGGTTAAACAGTATGTCAGCATGCAGCTCTTCTGCTGAAATGAAGCCGGGTGGCTATAAAGATGATTGTAACACTGTGTATAGCTTGGAAATAAAAGCCCAGAATGGAAACTGCCATAACTGCAGAGTTTAGGTGGAAGATCATGAAGAACATCTATGTTGCAGTTAAAATAAATCAGACTGAAGTCAAAAGGTGAGAAAGTATTAGAAATATACTAAAATGTATATTCCAGCGTGATGGTATAGAAAAGTAATAGGATTCCATATTCATTCCACTGTATCTGGAACACTGTGTGGTATTCCTGGTGTTATAGTCTACACCTAATCCCCTCTCCCCACAAACATACACAGTGTGAATGTAAACATGTCAGCTGTCATACTGATATGCAAATAGCACTTTAAGTAATACAGCACAGAGCAGACACATGATCCCAGATGAGCTTTGAATGGGAACTGGGCTTTCTCATCACAATGTTTGATGATCCAGGACACTGACAGATTCCAGCTGCAGCCTCACAGCAGCCAGCAGCAAGGAGAAATGAGTCTGTACACTCTCACCCACAGATATACAGCCACACACACACTCTTCACACACACACACACACACACACTCTTAGACATATTATAGAGGTGTAATGGGGCTATACAGAACATTTTGCACTAGTATTCTAAAAATATAAATATACATAGAAGAAAATAAATAAATCAATACCCCTGTCACTTTTGAACATTAACATTGTTGTTGACGAGTACTGAAGCACTGGGGTCCATGAGGCATAGCCAGGAGATCTCTGTTTTTCATTTTTTTATTTTGTCTCAATGGTAGAAAATACCAACCCACCACTACCCAAGCTATTATATTTGTGAGGCAGTCTGCAAAAAAAAAAAAAACCCCAAAAAAGTCAGAGATGAATTCAGGAAAACAGCTAAAAAATCTGACCAAAATTCAGGGTTTTTTTCTGCCAGTAATATAGTTTGACACCCACTTTGAGAAAACGACAAGGAATTCTTTTATTTAGGCTACTTTCTAACCTTGCCTTGGCTTTCTGCCTTCAAAAGTCATGTTGTTTAAGGGCCTTGTTTAACAAAAACAGCAGTAAAAACAGTCAGAAAGATGCTTAAAGATGCATTGAAACTTTGCTAACTAAATGTGCTTTCCTTACAAGTTGATCAGGTTTTTTGAATAATTACATGCCATAGTGAAACAGAATCATTTGAATTTTATGATAGATTCAGGGTGTCAAAGTATAACATAGGACAAAAGTTTTAAAATGACAAAAAAAGACCTTAATAAGAGACAATATATAAAGTCAACAGAATATACTGTATGAATCAGCAATTTTTCATTATTATTATTATTATTATTATTGTTAGTTTTCCTGTTATTAGGGGTCAAGTCTTGAAGGGGCGAAGAACCTTATTGTTTTCGTTAGTTTTCTTCTTTTTAATATTCTGCTTCTACTCTTGAGTCTATGGCAGCCCATAGAACCACTTGTGTGAAAGATATGAAATTTGGCACACAGATAGAGGACAGTTTGATAATTAAAAAAACAAACAAACAAAACCTCAATCTCTCTATCACCACTGACTGTCCAAATGAGCACTCGCGTTTATGATAATAACTTTTGAAACGTGAGTCAGAGAAACGAAATTCTTTTCCATTCCATTTTTTGCCTCTGATTCTTGGCTCAAGATGATTCGATTGCACCCTATGACGTAATTTTCCGTCGTGAAAACTTTTCCGCCATTTTGAATTTTCTGAAAAACATACTTTTTTTTAACTTGTCCTAGGCCGTTTGTCCATTATTATTATTATTATTATTATTATTATTATTATTATTATTATTATTATCATCATCATTATAATTATTATCATCATCATCATCATCATCATCATTATTATTATTATTATGTAAGAATGGACAAAGATGATGATGAGGTTCAAGTTCTTTTACCTCAGTCACCTGAGCGACTTTTACCTCAGGTGATCAGACAGAGACTGATGTGGATGATGCTAATAATCAAAGTGATAAAATGATCATCAATTCCCATTGTAAACTTAGAATATATATATATTTTTAATGGGCAGTAATGTTTTTCTTTAAGCAGCTATAGGTTATAATGTAGAGCTAGGTGAGGTGTCTTTCAGTAGAACTGGAACAAAACCTTTAAATGTGATTTCAAGTTGCACTTGAAATGAATGAGTTTAATCCAAACCTCAAGAACTCAAAAACAAGTAGTCTATAAATAATTTCATGTTGGACCAAATGTGTTCTGTCAGTGGGCCTAATATTTGAATGCTTGGATTATGTTCTTGAAACACTTATTTTACAGTTAAAGGGCTCCCTGACTGTAAAATGTTTGAGAACTGTTGGTTTTCGAGGATACAACTGCATGTTTATAGACATTATAAACATTATTTATGGACTTTAATGTTGTGAATTCTTTATATTTCCAGATTTCTTGAGTTAATATTAATGTCTGGTGAAAATATAATGTGAATAGCCTCATTGTTAATATATTTACTGAAAAAAAAATGTTGACACATTCAATTCTTATTTCCCCCACTGTATATGCTGGAGTTCTGCAATCTAACACAAGTATGTGTTGACCTACTACTTTTTCTTCTTGTGTACTACAGGCTTTATTAGCATATATTTCCAGGCAACAATATTTCCTGGACTAGCAGGGTCACAGCAATGGCATTACATGTACCATCTGGGGGGAAAGGAGTGTGCTTCAAATATAAGTTAGTCATTTTAGAGGCAACCATTATTTTGTCACATATACATTACACACAGTGAAATTCTTGTCTTCACATATTCCAGGTTAGGAATCTGGGATCAGACCACAGGGTCAGCTCTGATACAGTGCCCCTGGAGCAGAGAGAGTTAAGGGTCTTGCTCAAGGGTCCTACAGTGGCAGCTTGGCATTGCTGGGGCTTGAACCCTTGACCTTCTGATCAATAACCCAGAGCCTGTGGCTTCTGGAGGTGTGATTAGCTAGTGTTTATATATGGTACACACAACCAATACAGCCAACAAGATATTGTTGCAAAACCTAAAACAACTGTCACTGCTTTATTCAAGCAGCAATACTGTTACGCCACGGCCAGCAGAGGGCACTGGCTCGGCTCCTGACGAGTCACGTGACATTGTTTTTGTTCGCTCACTTCCGGATTGAGCATTTCGTATTAAGTGACTTTAATTTGCCCCAGGTGTCCATGCTTTGAGTTAATCATGTTCTTTATTTAAATGCCTGGGTGACTGAGCAGTTTGCTCAGTATTATATCATGTCTTTAGTGGATCGTGGTTAGTATCGTTTGTTTTCCATGCCGCGAATGTTCTCGTTTCCCGGTGAAGACCGCATTTACTTTAATCATTGAATTTTGTGTCTAATATAGACGGTGACCTACACCTGCATCCGCCTCCAGTCTACGTTTCGTAACAAATACATTTACTCAAGAATTAATTTTAAATGCTAGCATTAAATGCTAACATGCTAAACTCTGGTTGCCAGTCTGTGGACACTCCACAAAATATCTGAATAATAACTTAGAATAATTAGCAGAGTGTAGGTTTGGTTACAAGGTTACAATGGCTTATTCAATCCATTAAGTGTCATCTGCCATAAATATCTTATAGATCAGGATATATCAGGATAGATCAGGATTGACAAAGTGCAAATACAACATCACAATATCAGCTACAACATTAACACACAATGTGCTTGGGATGGGAGATTATAGGTTTAGTTTGAAGGAACATTCACACTATGTAAAAAAAAAAACAGTGTGCAAAATGAGTCAGAAAATTTAAGCAAGCATGGTATTGTATGTGGGTCATTATTTTGATAGGTTCATCAGCTTTATGTGTCCAATACTTCCATGAATGTCTTAAAAAAAGTAGTACGTACTTTATAAACTCCTTATCAACTTACTTGTATTTTCTTGCCAGTAACAAACTGCCTTATGTCTGTTCCCTTTCTCTTACTCATAACATCACCAGTGTTAAAAGAAATGAGTGTGAAAAAAGCCTCTTTTATTTATATGTGAAAAGGTCACTGCATTAAGTTTCAATTTATTACCAACCTAAACTATACATGGATAAAAAAACAGACATTCGTGAGTCATGAGTTTTTGTATGAAATGCCATCTCACTATGTCAAAATTATATTGAACTGATTCCTAACAATTTCAGCGCTGAGTGGATGATCATGAGAGAATGCATGTGCACACATAGCTTACTGTTACTGTAGTAAAAAAAAAAAACTTCCATGCACAAGACATATATAGAATAATTTACATTGGAAATTATTTGTTTAAATTAAGAGTTGTATGCTATTTTAATTTACAGTATTTTATCAGCTTGCTTCATTCACACTCAAGACTTAAAGTGACCTCAAGACAATAAGTAAACTTCATCTTAATCATTTCACCATAAGCATTTCATTTTGATAAACTGTGCAGGAAATTTATGCTTGAGATCTAAACACTAACTTAACTAAACACTTACTGTATCTCCTGCTATCTCCATTGCATTTTGTCATTGAATGTAGGACTGCGTGGTATTTCCCGCATTTAGTTTACTGCATGCGCTCATGCATTGGCAATAGTATGACCCATTTTAGTGGTGGTCAAGTTTATATTGACATTTTCTTTTCAGATAGACTGAACAACGTGAACTATTTTTCACAATTAAAACTTAGTAGTATGTGAAAACTTCAAGACCCCCCTACATCTTGTTTTGACATCCTTCAGGGGGGATCAAGCCCCCAAACCCCCCCCCCCCCCGTAATTCACACCCTGACAGAATGTAGTGAAGTAAAAGTACATTTCTGTCATTCAAAATTAACTAGACTAAGAGTATAATTATGGCCAGTTGAACCTAATCTTAAAACTCAAAATCATACTGTTGTGTGTGTTACGAAGCGTACACGGAGACAAGCGCGGGCGAGCAGAGAGATGACGTGAGAATGAACACAAAACGAGAATCGAATCGGGACAGAGCAGGTAAGCTATGTATAAGGGGTGTAGGCAAAAGCATAGTGAGAGACGAGCATTAAGTCGAGCACCAGGGAAAACACTTCTATGAAGATCGGCTTGGTAAACAAACAGAGACGAGGTTGCTGAGCGGTTACTTCGCAAGCGGCTAATGCTAGGGAGGCCCTTATATAACCTTAGGTGTTTGCAGGTGTCCGTAATTAGAACTCCGGCGAACTCGAGCGCGGGTATGACTGGGAAGTGTAGTCCTCCTCCGCCATGTCCCTGGGCGGCACTACACGTTGTGAGCTGCCGCGCCGATTTCACCGTGTCGTAACAGTGTGACACTTTCCGGGCTACAACATCATGACAACTGACTTTGCAATTCAGTGTACTTCTAATATGTCAGGATTTGCCAGTTGAGGTTCAAATTGGAAAAATCGAACAAAGATGAGAACTTCAAAATGATTTGCTTTCAACTTTATACTTCAAGTATAAGGTCTGTGGCTTTAATTTAAACCACAATCACAACAAATGCTCATTACATTAGAGTGTGGTTTTGATATATGATGTCATATTATGTCAACAAAAATCCAGCATTTTAATTGATGAAAGCAATCTGACATCTGTTTGATCAAGCATTTAAAATATTAATGTAAGTTTATGTCAGTGTCAGTTGTGTGCATCTGAGGGTATATATAGTAGTCATGCATCCCTGTGACCAAGTAAACCTGTTCACATTTACACAGCCTGTGAGAAACTAATTATAATTATATAATCATATGGTGAACAGATCCATTCTCCATTCTCCTTATTATACACTGTGAAATGGCATAGTAAGTAAGTGTGAAAGTCCCCACCAACTAACCAGCTAGGGAATTTCTTTAAGGCTGGCTTTTCAACTGTGCCTTTTCAGTGATCCCCACTGTCCTACATTTTCTATGAACCTGGTGTATCCATCCATCCATCTTCTATACCACTTATCCTTCCTTCAGGGTCACGGGAAACCTGGAGCCTATCCCAGGGAGCATCGGGCACAAGGCAGGGTACACCCTGGACAGGGTGCCAATCCGTCGCACACTCACATACACATTCACACACCCATTCATACGCTACGGACACTTTGGACATGCCAATCAACCTACCATGCATGTCTTTGGACTGGGGGAGGAAACCCCCGCAGCACGGGGAGAACATGCAAACTCTGCACACACAGGGCAACAGTGGGAATCGAACCCCCGACCCTGGAGGTGTGAGGCGAACGTGCTAACCACTAAGCCACCGTGCGCAACCTGGTGTATATAAAAGCATTTATATTTTTATATTTAAAAGCATTCTAGAGGAGAACTCTACAAAAAGATCAATACATACATTAGAAGGCAGATTTATGTATTTGTATCTCTGTCAAGGCAAGCATATCTGACTTGCATGCTGATATTCTTAGTATTCTTGCTGCATCAAATGTCAGTTCAAAATGCCTTAACTCTTTGAATTTTCAATAAGAACACATATCGATTGTACCACATCCCCAAGCAGATCTTAAGATGAAGGTCTTTTAGGTGAGTAAATGAATTGGCTATTGAGCAAGTCTTTAAGTAAACAGGGTAGCTTGGCTTGTATTTATGGACACCCATTGCCATGTTAATTCTGACTCATTTCTTTCTCCAATGCAAAATAATTCTCTAATTACTTTGTGGTCTTTCCCGTCACAGAGCCAGCTGATGAACATGCTGAGTGAGGATGACAAACTCGGTCTCCGACAATGGTGCATTCATCACTTAATAGCACAGTCTGCCTGCTTATTTATTATACATATGCTGAGATCCGTGGAGCTGCTTCACCATTTCAACCTAGCTTTAGTGTTTCCTTCAGGAAATCAACAAAAAACAGACAAGGCTGAACATAGCTTTCCCTACTTTTCTTTCTCCCAGAAGTGTTGAGATAAAAAAAAAATCTGTTGTTTCTATAAGCAGCTATGCTTTTGATTGAGTCTAAAATATAGTGTGTGTTAACCTCAGCACTTTTTTAATCATAGAAAGGTGGAAATCAGATACTGAAACATAACAGCATGTAATCTACCTAAAATCTGTGGGCTTGAAATCAGTGGAACTGTTTACACAATAGATTTGGAACCACTTTATCCTGGTCAGGGTCATGGTGGATATGGAGCTAATCCCAGGAACACTGCACATGAGGCGAGAATACACCCTGAATGGCGCAGCATGCATACACACACATTTGCACACTCATTTACACCTACAGGCAACTGAGCATAGGCAACACGTTTTTGGAAGGTGGGAGGAAACCAGAGATCCTGTAGACAGAAACCAGGAAACCTATGCAGACAGAAACCCAAGATCAGGATCGAACTGGGGACCCTGGACCCTCAACCATGGCAACTGTACCTGCTGTGCAACATTGCAGAAATTTTTAAACTTAGCTTAGTCCACAGGAAAATCTTGAGTTTTAACACCTAATTCACCTGAATCTCCTGTACATCCAGAATTTTGCTCATCCCAGATCCCTGCAGACTCTGTTTGTTCCATATCCATTGCTGAGCCATATATAGGGAACATTTCTGTAAAAGCCATGTAAGAAATAGCATATCTAAATGACTATAAGGATGCAGTTCTACTGGGGAAAGATCACCACTGAAACATTATTTATGACTGTGACTCCACTGACTCACATCTTAACACATGTCCTTTTAATGAAGCCAATGAGACACTGTCACATACTCCTACACACCTAGCCTTAGTCAATAATGCCCAAAAGATAAATCAACAGTGTGCTCTCTTTAAGTTAAGAATGATCTTCAGTCACACATGAAACCTATAATGACTGGCCTAGCTGGTCCATCAAAACATCTATTAAATAAAATATAGTATACTTAAAGAGCCTCTTTATTTATGATTGTTTTGTACAGTACAACTATTTTCTCAGAATCAATGTTGGTATCAGGCTTTAGAATTGACACATAACACATAAACCCAAATTAATCTGTGCCATACATTTACTGTAATCATAAATGTGTCACTTTTAATTAAATTAATATGAATAACACTTCAAGTAATATATATATATATATATATATATATATATATATATATATACACATATATATTGAAATATATTAATGTTATATCTTATACAATACACAACAAGCTAGATCTCTCTCTAGATCTGTGTGTGTGTGTGTGTGTGTGTGTTTGTACAGCTTTTACCTTCACATCTGATTTGTGAATCATTTGCTCTGATATTTAATGATGTCTGTATACTAATGAGATTTGTATGATAATGAAACCCAAGTGGTCTTTGTTCTAAGCAGTTGGACTCACTCACTCACTCACTCACTCTCTCTCTCTCTCACTCACCCACTCTCTCTCTCTCTCAATCTCTCAACATTTGTGTGAACAAAGGACAAAGGACATGGAGTAGTAAATTAAAATCACTAATTGAATAAAGCAATAAATGCTACTCAGATCTGATGTTCTAATACTAATTCAAATGTGAATTTATGTTGAGATGTTTGAATGCTGAAGTAAAAAGGGTCTCTTGCATGCTAAGATGAAAAATATTATTTCTGCTGCACAAGCTTCTATGTTAATAAAGTAAAACACCTTCAAAATGAATTCACTTCATCAGCTTATAATGCTCTTTAGCTAAAATGATATAATGACCAAGGTTTCTGTGGTACACTGGATGGGAGAATCCGCTAGATCTTACAAGGTACAGGTGAATGAAAACTGACATAAATCCAACTGATAAACAGGAAATACTGAAAATCTACTTTTCCCTGCTGGTTCACATTGCACAATGTTGATGTAAGGTATGTGGCTCTAGAAGATGTATTGAGTTTCTAGTTGTGTTAAAATTGTAGCC